>NW_022280034.1:15487382-15543436 GCF_004355925.1 Anarrhichthys ocellatus
GGGGGGGGGGGGGGTAGAGGATCTTAAATTTGCCCTTGGAACAGCAGATATGTAAGCAACAACACGTCCTGCCCTCAGCAGCTACAAACTACACCCATCAAATTTTCATTGATCTCCCACAAATCAAGAGTCCTCATCATTCTTCCCCCAGCCTGCTGTCAGATACTCGGGTGCTTGTTTTATATTCCACGCAGCCTCAGATATCACAATGTGAGCCCCCCCACCGATGGTGAAAAAACTGAACTTTTGAGCTCGTCAGAAATGCACAAACAGCGCATCTCAGGGTAGGTATGAGAATCTAACTGGACAACCCCAAAACCCCACTCCAGTGGGGTTTGCAGCATCTCAGCGCCTGCAAATCAGTATTCACTCCACATCGGTAATGACAACGGATAGGGGCGCTCCCGCAGGGTGTTTCTTTTTTTTTAAATTAACATTCCACTCGGCTGCCGTCGTGGTTGCTTGATCCATAGAAACAATTTGGGAATAGCCTTTGATACAGGAGTTGAAAACACTCCCAGGGAGTTCACTGACACGCAAGAAGTATGGCTTCCTAATCGCATGCAGGCACACAGGCACAAATAATCGGAAACAAGTACAGAGATGCATGCATATCACATGCCCCCCCCCCCTCGTGTCATTTAATGGCTGCCACACCGCTTGTTATGCGTCATTCCCTGGCTTGCTTTCAGCAGAACAGAGTGCCATTCAGAGAGCTCTGTTCACATCAAACACCACAACTCCTTGGACATGAAGTGGCCTGCTCCCATGAAGTCTTGAGATGCATGCAGAGGGTGACGGGCCCTCTTGAAGTGATGTGTAAGGCCTTCTTTCTATCCGGCTGCCAGCAGCATCATGTGTCTGGCCGCCACCGCTGTTTGGACTGTGTCCTCTCCCTTTTATGCAGCTACACTGCGTCCATTCGCCACACACGACAGGAAGAAGACAAGGTCCTTCTTCTTCCTCACAGGGCGACGGGGGGGGGGGGGGGGATAGAGAGAAAGAAAGAGAGGTGGACAGCGAGAGAGGGAGAGAGAGAAAGAGGAGGGAGGGAGAAAGTGTGTGTGTGTCGTGTCATTCATCATTGCCTCTTTTCCGCTGGTCTGCCTCCCTCCCCAGCGAGCCACAGAGAGATAAAGCATGGAGGAGGAAAACAAAAAAACACACACATACACACCCGCAGGGAGAACGGAGACGTACGGAGCGACAAACACGCGGGATAAGGAGACTGATGACGAGTCCCCGTGGTAAGAGCATGATATGCAATTCCAGGGAGTTGACAGAAATATGTGAAAATAACCTGTTCTTATTATCTCATAATCTCTGGAAAGATGATCTTTGAAATAAAGCCGCATCAAATGATTTTTCTTTGCCCCTCAGAGCCACATTTGCATTAAAGCTAGATACTGGATTTTTTTAAAGCCCATACCGACACACATTTAAAAGGTAAATCAGATAACGACATATCGGCTTCCTTAAATAGCTTAAATTATGTTCTTAAAGAAATTGATTAATATATGTACTGAGTGGGACATTTTTATATGCAACCAGTTGCCAGTTTATACTCTCAGCTGAAACTAAAGTAGTCTCACACAACAACCCCATACAATTATCTTTCATGAACTGAAAACACACAAAAAGCGTTAAAAGTTCTCAGACGAAAACACGGACAACTCCCCAGACCGGACAACACCCTGGTAGCGACCTGTCAATCACAAGGTAGCCCCGCCCTAAAGCATTCCCATATTTATGGTCTGTTTGACTCTAAATGGGAACATAATTTGAAAGAAGACTTGAAACTAGCGATTAAGACCATAACTCATGCTTACAATGTTTACTGAGGTAATAAATCAAGAGAGAAGTAGAGTCATTTTCTCATAGACGTCTATACAATCTGATTTCTTTTTGGAACCAGAGGAGTCGTCCCCTGATGGTCAGTAGAGAGAATGCAAGTTTAAGACACTTCGGCATTGGCTTCACTCGGCAGAACCGGAGGTTGCCGCCTAGGTAGAACGCATTTGCCAAACTGCAACCTGGGAACCCATCGGCTATCATCTCATGATGATTTTGCTTTTTATTGGTTTTAACATTAGCTTGTAAACTGGCTACTTGTGAAACAACAGCCTCATACACGTTGTTCTCAACTCGCATCTCAAGTTGCTAATCGCACTGTAAACAACGAGCAGTGCATGGAAAAAAGGAAGTCTTGGATACACCAGAACCCCAGAATCGTAACCCCTTTCGCCCCAGAGGCTTATCTGTGGTGATAGCTGATGGGTTTCCGAAATTGGTGGCCAGCTGACGAATAATCCAATATTCTCCCTGAGCTCTTGAGGAAAAAAACCTCTTTACCTTCTAAATGTTCCACTATGTTTACCGCCTAGTTTGTCTAACTTTGTCTGTCTGCTGTTTGCTGCTGAGCACGTTTAGTGTACAGTGAGTTCGTCAGCTGCCCAAAAATTGTTATGGATGAGCCATAAGCTAAATTAGCCGGCTAAAAGAGGCTTAAAGTCCCCACAGATCTGAGTGGGGCTTCAAAGTGGAGTGATAATCCTCTGTGAGTTCTTCACTAAGAGCAACACATTTCATAATACACAGTCATCTGATCCATTGTCAACACAAAAAATATCGATTAAGGAACTTTAAGGATCACAGCGTCTGACTGCACATCATGTCTTTATGGCACTTAAAGCATGTTTGACTTGAAATATTACACCTCTCCCACCACTTCCCCGTCTCTGTTGAGCTCCTGTGATTGAAAACCAACAGCCAAAGGAGTCAATGACTCCTGTCCAGTACCTTCGCCCAACATTTCCGCCTCATATAAAGTTGAATAAATGGTATTGAATGCAACCTTGGCCCCTGGTGTTGCTCTCTATGAGCGCTACCTCTACCTCAGCTCCTGTTTACTCCCTCCTGTCTACCCCATTACACATGATGAAGTGGGAGATCCATCACTCCAACTGAATGCTCCACTCAGCCATCAGCCAATAACCACTGGTAAAAAAAATAAAGGTCTTCTGTTAAGAAACAGTTTAGGGAATTCAGACATTTCATAAAATTAACCGAACTCTTCTGTTGACTGGCGACAGGATAATGAGGTGATTACTAAATACAGGCTTGTATATCGCTGCCATTAAGCCGAGTAATGTTGCTGCTGTCCCTTTGGACTTGATTTGCTAAATTATGCTCTTTAAAAAACAAAAAAGACAAAAAAATGACATCGGAAGTATCTGCAACGGGGACAAGAATTATTTTGCTCGCAAAGTAATGCCTTCTGCCACCGAGCCGGATCGCGGTCTCAAGTGTGTGGGTAAAAAAAAAAAAAAAAAAAAAAAGCTCAATCATTTTATTCTGCCCGGATTGGCTGACTGCTATGTGTAACGAGAGAGACTGTTGTGAGCTGGCAGATAAATTCAGGCTTCAGTGCCACTTTCGAAAATGACCCTGATGGAATGGAGATGGCAGGCTGGTGTCCAACGATTCCTGGTTCCTTTACTCCTCGGGCTCTTCGTGTCCGGACCACCAGAGGAGATGATTTTAAAGTAAAAACTGATCTTAAAAAAATAAATCAGAATCTATATTTGTGGCACTTGTTTTCGACCTCTGTACTTTTGCTGAAAATTGTAATTGTCAAAAAAGAACATTTGAAGTTTTAGTGTTGTCGATTGTTGTGATGTGATTTGCTGTATTGATGTAATGTGATGTTTTCATGGCATCCGGTGAGACCGTAGGCTGTATATCAAGATAGACGTCAAAACATGTCAATTCAAATATAAACTAGAATATGGCTTGAACGTATTTCAATTTGTTTTTATTTTCAGAAGGACTGTGTTTATTGGTAGATGATGAGGCTCAGCATGTTCATCCACAAAGGAAGCTGTGAGCATAATTAGAAAGGGAAAGGTTTCTTGTGTGCATGTAAACCAGTCAGCAAGATTAATTAGGCAGGAAATTGCACCTCAGTCATCATTGTAAACATGAGTTTAAAATAGACCATAAAGCAGGGTATGCTTTAGGGTGGGTGACAGTGGCTAAGCGGAGAGCAGCGCCATCCTTCAATCAGAGGATCGGTGGTTCGATCCCTGGCTCCGGCTCTGCTAGTCACATGTCAATGTGTCCTTGAGCAAGACACTTAACCCCAAAATTGCTCCTGTAGCTGTGCGGTGTATAGATAGATACTGAATTGTCAGTTGCTTTGGATAAAATGACTGTAATGAAATGCTTACTGTGACAGGTCTCTGCCCTCTACCAGAGATGTATACAGCGTCTCTACGTCACTCCTCTGCATTCTAAATATGATAACTTATGTCATTGGTTGCGAAAAAACAACATGGAGGTGGCCGTAACTCGAGGGTTCAAATGGGTGACGTCACGATGACAAAGTCCACTTCTTATATACAGTCAATGGTTTCAATGCAAATCCTAAATTAAACAGTACATGCCGAATACATCTTGTGACATTATCTCTCTCTTAACCTCTTTTACCTTTTCTGCCTGTTCTGTTTGTTACATCTTAATACATCTTCGACTTATACATCTTACATTTACGTTTGCATTGTAATCTTTTGAATGGGCCTATAGGCCATGGATTTCTGCCTGTTAGCTTTACCTATTTACAGATTTACACACATACCATGGAGTTTAAAATGATTGAATTAAATGTAACAACATTTAAGAGCAGCAGATTCAGAAATACTTTTTGTAATATGTGGACACACCAATGAACGACCCGTTTTGTCAAGTTAGACTGCTAAGTGATAGCACATGGATTTCTGGGGTAGAAACACTGATATTCTTGCAGTGGTTGAAAACTACGCATTCTCTATTGTTTGGCCCGTGACTCGCTATTCTTTTCTGTATACGACCCACAATCAAAAAGCTGCCCTTTCTGAGTGGAATACAAATTTAACATCACAATGTCTTAACTAGCTAACGGCTAATACTGGACTTTGGTACCTTACATCCATCCTTTGAAAAATGGAAATAATATCAACAATGGCTGCAGTATCATTAAAGGTATTTCCTTTCACAAAGATGAATAAAATTAACTTTTCAATTCAACTTTCGAAGTCACTGAGCTTGTATTAAACCAGTTGCTGTCGGGCTGTAAGATTTCATTAAACAGGCTGAATAATCAAGTTTGAGAGCGTTACTGACTTGCTTACAATCTAACTTGTTTTTTGAGCAGTGCAAATGAGCCCATCCATCAGAAAAATGCAAAAAAAGACTCCGAGATGGATAATCTAGAGACAGGAGTTGCATAACAATGTGGATGTAATTCTCCTGTTTTTTTTTCACTTCTCTAGCTGCAAAAATGTCTCTGTATGTGTTTTTATGTCAGCAATAAAACACTGAATTTAGATAGACGTGCGTGTATCTTCGTGTGGACGTGTTGCACGCGTGTGTGCACGCGCTTCTGTGTCACAGACATATCCAGTTGCCATGGCTACCTCCTCAACACCACTATCCTGCCATCCTGTCAGAGTGGAGCTGGCGCTGATGCATGATGTGTGTTTTGCTAATCAGCGTCCCTTCACTCTTATTATGTTTTTAAAAAGATTTGAGCTCTATATTAGGATTATATATTAAGATCCTGATCCATTTAGCTGTCTTCCCCTGCGGTTCATTTTAGGATTTCTCAAACAAATAAACCCCATAATAATATTCTCTAATATGCCTGTAATATTCCAACAAGGACTTAATGTGCCTCTGTAGTAAAGTGGGCATCTCAACACTGAATTTATGGAGCGGGTTCTATTATTCTTCATACTACTCCCATGATATCAATTGAACACTCCTGTAGGACGTGCTATGCAGCTGATCATTTCTGATGTGTAAGACCAATTACTATCAGACACTACAGTTATTGTATACCATGACGGCTCTCAGACAAAGAAGAAGCAAATCAAGTGAACAGTGGGGGAATAGTTTGCTGTGATATGCACCGGGGCAGATACGGAATCACTGAAGGTCTAAATCTCTATTAACCGCCGGCATCCCCAGTGCTGGGATGAAATACATAAATGGTGATGAAGTTTACAGACCTGACAAGCGATGACAAGGTTATCATAATTTAGGCCAACACACACACACACACACACACACACACCCTGTGTGATAATCTCCCTGGTGTGGCATCGTGTCCCATCACGTGTCCTCGACTTGGACACTTTATGATGTGAAGCTCGAGCGTATATAGAACATCGGGTACGGGAGGCTTATCTGAATACCACAGCTTCCACTGCTTATCGGTGAAACTCTCACTTTATGTCTTTTGCAATCACCACGGTAGCTCTGTGGGATTTACTGTGTGTGAAGCTGCTCTCTACAGGAGAGCCACACAGCACAGCTGGAGGGCGTGTCTTGGAGAATATCTCATATCTACTCCAGCCTCTAAACTAAAGGGAACGATGGGTAATTTGTCATTGCATATAACATATTTTGGATCTGGCACCACCACGACTGCCAATTAGTAAAACAAATGATATGGCTTTTGGCTAATCTGCTGGGTGGGGTATAGTTATGGGAGGGGCCATTCAGAAGTGGGCGTATTTTAGCAAAAACAAGGCGCCATATTTTGACATAAATTTACATGCAGAACAGGTTTTACTATGCGATAGTATTTATGTTAAATAGATACAGGAAAATAAACTTAACGTTGACTTTTAGTTGATGGTTTATCCTTGTTGTGTGATGTAAGACAAGATGTATATAGATTTTTACATTTTACAGCAGGAAAAGCACAGACGCCAATAACGAAATGAGAGACGGCTGCTTTGGTTTCAGCGTCCTGTTATCCTGCGTGCTAGCTCGCTGTCAGGTGATCATGGTTTACTGGGACAGTTAAACAGAGCAGAGCCATTGTTCTGTTCTGCCGGTGACACCTGTGTCTTTCCTACTATGACAAGTTAATATGTCTGCTGTGAAAGAAAAAGGACCATCGGGCAGCCGAGAGGGATCTCGCATCACAGATGAAACTAATTCCACTGACACAACACTCACCAGTTTCACAATACCTAACAGAGTAGATGCAATATGCTGGCCTGGCACGGTGGGGGAGGGGACAGACGATGGGGGGGTGAGGTGTTGACCAGACCTGCTCTTTTAGCACTCAGTGTCTGCCTATGAATGTTTTTTTTGCTTAAGGAATAAGTCAACAGATTCCAATCTCTAAGGTCGCTATCGGGGCCAATCAAGGCGTTTTTTGAGCTGTTGAGCCCCCATCCGATTCTTCGTTTTACGTCAGCTGTCACACAAGTGTTTGTTACTCGAGAAGCTTTTACATGCACAGCAACGCAGCGGGTGCAGCCCACGTCAACCCTCCTACTGTCTGTCTCTCTTCCACTCCGCTGAGCTTCCTGTGTGTGAGCAGGAGCTGAGCCCCGCCCCGCGGAGAAACACCACACACCTCGAACCACAGCAAAAAAAAACTGCAGTAGGAGAACGTTTATTTGTGTTATTCGCCTAATTTATGTGCACTTGTTTCATTTCGAAGAGCCTGCCGACGACCGCACTCCCCACACCACTGCCATGCAACAAGAGCGTCGCCAGCAAAAAGCCAATTTGGGCAATTTATGAATCCGCACAAAAGATGTACAGATGGAAGTAACCACTCAGGCAAAGGCTGCACCACCAAAAGGAGAGAGAAATTACCTTGAGAAAGCAAAAAGGAGGGATTGTTATTTTGTAAAAAAATTAAATAAAATAACAATGAGTTACAGCTCGGGTGCAGGCTATTTGTTTTCTTAATGCAATGCTATTCAGTTGTTAAGCATATACATTGGATTGTTTTTAATAGCATTAATGTACTTGAAGTGTGCACTGTGCTGCTGTATTATCTAGGAAAACAGAAGTATTGGATTGGAACTCTGTATCAGAAGATACTCTCAATCAAATGACTCGGATCTGGGGAAAATGAACTTGTTGCAACATATTTATAAAACAAATTGAAAGTAGAAGGCAGGAAATCCAAAGTCTAAAACAGATCAGGCAGAGGTTTAAAACAGGCCGGTAACCAGTCCCAGATCTCAGGGTGAAGGTCATGGAAGGCAGATTCCAGCGGCTAAAGTTGCCATGTGCTTGGTGCAAAGGCACCAAGCACATGGCAACTTTAATGAACTGGCAAGCAGGAAGTGGAAAAAAACAGCTGATTAAATATCTGATGGGGGGGGGGGGGGGGGAAACAGGTGAGTGTGTGGATGAGGAAGTCAGGTGACTTGGAGCTAGTGGAAAGGTCTGAGGGCATCTGGTGGACAGGTAGAGAATGGCAATGAACAAAGGTTTGGAGAAGGGGGAATGTGGCCCGGTGGGGGGGGCACAGAGTGGCAAAATGTGACAGGCATATAGGTTGCAGTCCAAGCATGACTGTGTAAAACCGAGGAACCTCACTGTGATAACGAGAGGAAGCTGCTGACAGTCACTGCACGAAATAGTGACACCATACATGAAAACTACAAACTGTAGTTTTCATGTATTAAACACTGAAGACAAAGCGTATTAGTGAGCTGGTCAGTGTATATATATATATGTATATATATATATACACACTGACCAGCTGGAAACCTTACATTTTATGTTAAAATGTATACATACTACGTATGTAACGAAGTGGAAACTGACACGCCGACCCTGACACATCCAGAACTGGCGCAAGAGGGGAACCTAGAGCGTCGGAGATTGAGGAGTCGGGCTATAGGGTTGGGATTTGACGAATTGGGAGTGAGAATGTGTTGAACATTTACTTTGCAAATTGTTCACATTCCCCCTGCGTCAGTGAAATGGGGTTATGAGCTAAAGCATCGAGTCCAATTACTGCCATGCTGTACTGAATTCCACGGCGTCATGCTGTGTGCAAATTTCACCCTTCAGCTAACTTAATACCTGTGACTATGCACTTACTCTAATTTAATACTATAAAGAGCTTTTGACCTACGCACTGTGGCACTCATTACTCTGAATGGCTCTTTTTATCTCGTCATAGGGACTGTTGACTGCAGGGGGATGATTAAATGGCACCAGCAAAATGCCACCAAGCACTTTTTCAACTAGATGTGTATTGATTAGTTTAGTAATTAGCGGCTGCTGACTTGATGTTGCGTGACTGGACAGCCTTCCATGTGGCTTCTGTGCACACCTTAAATCACAATATACAAGTAATTTCTGATTGTGATCAATGCTGATGACATCTCTCACCATAACTACCTGCATCTTTCTTTTTTCGGAAGCACCACTTTCTTCACATTGTGCTTGCAAAACAACTTCAAATGTCTCTCCCAAACTGCAGAGTCCTGCGGCGAGGACTCATTCCAGCAAGAACCATCAGTCTGAACATGATAGGGACTTAGCAACGGGGAAGCAGATTTGCACAGAATGAGATTGAGATGCAAAATAAAAGTCCAATTTTACCACTGCCGTCTGAAAGTTCATTTAGAAACGCAGAAACATACACCGCCCAAAAGACATAAAGACAGAAGTGTCTCAGCTACACTTAAACAGTTGGACTCAAAGAGGTCCAGAACAACTAATAAATAAGCTGAAACAACCATTTTACTTCATTGGTGCGGTTTTTACATTTGGATGAATGTTGCGCATTGCAGCAGACTATCATTCTACCACATGCCTCTGTGAGAAAACTTTAGCTCTGAGCCAGAACAATGACCTCTTCCTGTTTTCTGCCACATTGGACTGATGCAAAAGTCGATGCCTGACGACTGGTGCCGTTTATATCGCTGGCACTCTCTACATTGTTTGACGTGTCGAGTCTTGGCCAATCAGCGTTCAGATGTCTACAGCGTCTCCATTTCCCTCTGTTAAAGTTTAAGTTCCGTTATGTTCCGTTACCGTTCAGACTTGCTGGGTTAAGTTAACGTCCACTGCATGCGGAACTTTGTCGACTGTTAACGTTCGTCATTATCGCGATTTAGAAGGAAAAAACGCAACGTGATGAAACATGCAGCCCCTCCGAACACCGGCGCATCTGGTTGCAGGTTGTTGTTTTTAACTCAAAGTAGAATGAGGATGATTTCGTGGTCAGAATAACTTTCATGACCACGAAACATGAGGCCCAGATACTGATGAGATGATGAGGTCAAAGAGCTTCAGGGAGAAGAGGCTGTCTGTAGCGCAGCTTGACGCAGGGCTGAGAGATGTGAGTGGAGCTGGGCCTGGATAAAGGTGGAGGTCTAAACAGACGTGAGTACAGCTTCCCGCTGTCACAGTATTTTAAATATATTGATAAGGCAGGGTATGCTAAATGCAGCCTCTGCTCCAAGGAGATGAACTACAGCAACAAGGGCTCACATGTCCTCTCATCACACTGTACACACTGTTCACTGTAATGACCACAGCCAGTGTACTAACAGTCCCAACAGTCCCACGTTGCTCTCAAGAACCCTGAAGTAATGAAAGGGTTAAGGTGCCTGTACCTTCATTTCAGCGGGTTGCTAATGCAGAGGTGTGTATTGATCACAGCTATTATTTTACTCTTGATAAACTACCTTAGCCAGAGTAGATTATCATTTTCATAATTGAACTGGATTGAATGCATATTAATTGCAAATAGAAGATAGGCCACAATTCTAACAGCTGTACAGTAACAGTGGAAGTTAATATTAAGCCATACAGTAACAGGGTTCAATGAAAAATTTGCACTACAAAAGGGAAAGCAATATGTGCACTAGCTGGATGCTACTACCTACTAAAGCTCTTATTGATGTGTCAGTGTTATGAATGCCTGTCAACCAGAGTATATTTATAAATGTTTATTCTTTTAATCAAACTATTGTCTCTCATTCGTTTGTGTCATTTAAGGTATACTGTATGCTTTGGAATTCTCATTGTTAGTTTAAATACTACATTTTCTCACTTTTTCATGTATACACAGAGATTTCACAAAATGTTTGGTCATGGAAATTTGGTTTAAAGTCATGGAAAAGTCATGGAAATCCATTGGTCAAAATGTGTATGAACCCTGTTTACCAATCAGCCTAATAATAACACTGTTAAAAAATGTTTTAAATTAACTTGAGCGCTTTCAATCAATATCCTAAGTGAACGTGAATAAATCACTATCCACATTCGCGGGACCATCTAAGCAGATTCTTGGTGAATAGAATCGGACAGGCTAAATGACAACACTGCTTTCAAATCAAAGAATCTTCTTTAATCAGAGCACTCGCATACATATAGTATCAGGTCAATAAATACATTTTGAATTCATGAAAGATTCTCTGTCAAATCAGCAGGGGGATGCGCGCAGAAACAGCTGTTTGCAGCTCGTGGCCCAGTGTATCTCGGTCAATAATTTTTACCTATTTTGTAATGTATTTTTATGATTCTACGATCAGTCGACAATAGGCAAGACTCGACCAATCAGATTTGACTATATCAATTTGTTTCTTTTAGACTGGTAAGTATAACATCAAACGTTGGCCATTTAGCAAAAAAACATATCTTAAGTGCAACTAACGGAAAACCCAAAGCGTACCGCAAGACATTCCAAATGGTGTCGATGTATGGTTTTGACGCAGCTGTTTTCGTGCCACCATTGTCTTGCTAAAACTGAGCTAAGCAGGCTGTAATGTAAACCATTGGACTAACACCACACATGGAGAATATAAGGTACCAGTGTCATTCAGACCGTCTCTCGTTTTTTCATCAGACATTACACGTTTAAATATTTTTGATTCTGATCGACACATTAAGATTCAATTTTATAAAAAAATATGTTTTACATTATAAGTTAGTGTTACTGAACAAAATAAAGGCTGGGTGCTAGTTAAGACGGGGTAAAAAACATAGAGGTTGGAGGAATTATATTCACTAATTTCTCTTTGAACTAAAAATTGTTCACCAATTACTTCAAATTGCTTTCACTTTGGCAATTGAAAAAAACAAACAGCAATGTTGAAATAGTGATTGGTGGAATTAGTGCACCAACATTGTGTATAATTAAAATTAGACTATTGATAAACTGCATGTGATTAGAAAACTATTCTATCTAAGATATATCAATAATAAAAACCTTTTTCATACAAAGGGCTCTCTGCACGTATTCTCCGGCTTTTAGACTTTGAAGCATTCTCCCTTGCATCATCAATTCAACAACCAAAATGTGGAGCTTTTTTATTTCCTCTATAATACCACTTTACCCTTTCCATTTAATTCAAGTGTTGTGGAGCACTTTACATTGCAGAAAACACTTTCAGAGAGCACAACATTTTAGCGCAGGGAGACATCCCATTAGTGTGAAAACATATTGGTATAATTTGTCCTTTAAAGCTGGCACCTCAGGGCCAACTCGTTGTAAATGGACCCCAGTGGTAGCTAAAATGCTCAGAAAATAACTTATTTTATTAAAATAACTTTATTTTATCCACAATTTTCAAAAACCAGGGAGACGGAGCTCTTTTTTAATTAGCTTTGTCAACACACCACAAATTAAATTATAGAGAGACGGAAGCTCTCTTTGATAGGGTGGAGATATAAAGAACAACAAAACACAAGTTTGATCAGCTCCATGTTTGTTTGAATGTAACATCTCCGAACGAAAGTCGCCAAAAATCGCCTTGTGAATGTTAGTCTTTGGGAGGATCAATTTCCCAGATGATTGGCGCCCAGATGTTGTGTTGTTTGTGGATCAGGTTTGTGAGATTAACGCGCCGATGAATTATTTCAGGGTCTGCTGGAGGGAGCGTCGGGAGGAGACTTGACCTGACAAGAGGATGAGCAGGTTTATTCAAACACTGTCATACAAAGAACCTTCTGTAGACAAGAAAATCCGACCACAGTTCCTATTTGAGTGAGATATTTTCCAGGAGACACGCATGGAAAGATTTTTACTGTTGCTAATTCCATGCTGTCTTTTTATAACAGTCTACCCTGCATGTGGGTAAGAAGTGGTGAGAGTGCAACCAATGATTTAAATAGTCATTTTGAGGCATTTTCCTACTGGGATCTTGACCTGTTACCACTCCAGTAAAATTAGCCTAAAACACCTATCCAAGGCATACCCAAAGTAAATTGAAAGCTGTTCTTGAACCATTTGGAGTACATGCATGGTTTTGGTCTCTTTTGAAAGGTAACACTCTGAAGTTTTCCCCCAACAGTCAGAATCACTGTAAGTGCTACTGGCATTGAGTAATAGAAGTTTGAACACACTGAAGTAGAAGGTTTTTATTTCTGCCTGAATATTTCTTTGCAAACAGAAGCCTGCAGATGGCTATAGCTGGGATTTATTAGCTGGAATAAACAATGGGACCACAGTATGAAGCCTTACCTAGTCCAAGTTCAAATTTGATAACAATAACACAGAATATGAATATTTTAGACATGTTTTTCTAAGGGTATGTCTAGGCGCTTTCCAAAAAAATTGGAGACCTGGACATGGACAACAATGTAATGTCCTGTTGATGTACTTCTTGTTCCTACAGGTGGCAAAACTAACTTTTCAAGGACGATACAACACATTCGTCTTCTTACAAATTAAAAGTTGACAATAACAAGCAATGAAAGGCACACTTGCTTAATTCGGTACACTAATTGACGTTCCTGACTTTGACTCTTTTCTTCTTATTTTTTAGCATTTGCTGTAACTTCCACTTGTGCACCTGCCTTCTTCTTTTCATTCTAAAGATAGAAGATGAGTGCTAAAAAGGAAAATGTAAAAATCAAGTACCAAAGTGACAGAAAGGCAAAATCTATCGTCATCACGGCCGATCCAAAATGGCCCAAATTCGTCCCAATGCTCTGCATGTTCTGAAATGTCCATGTGACTCATACTTAACTGAACAGTTTGCAAACAGAGTAACTGAAATGCCCGTCTCTAAAGGATGTGTTTCTTAATTAATCATTTGATGCTGGTGTCACTGGATTCACTGGGCATGCTCTGTCTTTGACAGGAGAAGGTACATGAAGAATGGTCCTACTGCACACGCAATATCAGAGCAGGTTGTCATCTGCTGGATAGCACCGAGCCAAGACACTTCAATTATTCAAAGATAGCAGGGAGGTGGGAGGCGGCAACTCTAAAATCTCTCGCTGTGCGAGCTCTATAAAAATCACTTAAAAATGGAACAAAACAGCGGGAGCCAGCCAAAAGAGAAGGATAAAAAAGAAATAGTTGAACCCAGCGTGCAGTTATTTTAACTCCAGACCTTGCCAAGGTAACCATGATCATTTTGTTAATGTGTTTTTCTTGAGGCAGAGCTTGACCTAATGGAAGAAACATGGCTCGGACCCATCAATATATTCATCTACAAAACACCTAATGCTGCAATCTTTAACTGTCTTGGATTCTGAGGCTCTGAGGATCTCTCTGCTACCAACATTCCAGCTTATTGCAGAGAAAAAAGTTTTCCATTACCCAGAGCAACAAAACAAATTTCAAATTTTTGTGTGTTCCTTCTAAACAACAAACAAATTAGTTTGTATAACGTGTTGTTAACCATGTCTGAAGGCAAAAGCGTTTAAAGCTGTTCCAAATGGCCACACGGCGAAAAGCCGGCCATCGCAGCTATGAGACCATACATAAAGAGTATATCTACTCACTGTACCTAAGTATCCCAGAACATTTGGTTCTTTTGCCATACTTCAGAGAGAGTCTGCGCAGTAATGATCCGGGAGCCGGAGCATTGAGGTCCTACAAGCCGAGTACTGCCCCAGCTTGTTTGCATAAGAGCCCTGCTTTTATTAATGCGTAGTGCTAACATAAAAGCTACCGTGGTGGTAGCTGTTTGGCTAGAAAGACACAACAACTAACCATATTATAATTACATTTATAATCAAATTGACAAATTGCATGTTCTATTATTTGGCTAAATTTACTGTCAGTGGAGACAGTGTTGCCCATGTTGCGAGCTACACTAGCTAGCAACATGGTGAGTGAAGCCAATGCGGAAATGTCTTAAAACTTGCATTCTCTAATGACCATCAGGGGGCGACTCCTCTGGATGCAAAAATTAGTCTGATTGTATGGAAGTCTATGAGAAAGAAGAATTCTCACTTGATCTATTCTCTCAGTAAACATTGTAAACATGAGTTTATGGTCTCAATCTCTAGTTTCAAGTCTTCTTCAATACAGCATGATGTTCATTTAGTAAATTATGGTCCATTTAGAGTCAAATAGACCATAAATCAGTGTATGCTTTTGGGTGTGGCTTCCGAATGACAGGTCCCTGCCCATCAGAACCATACACGGCATCGCTACGTCACTCCTCCGCAGTCCAAATATGTTCATTTCCGTTCACAGTTTGCAAAAAAACCACATGGGACGGCCAAAATCCAAGATGGCGATGGCCAAAAACGCCGAACACGAAGCCTCAAATCCCTAGTTCACAAACCAATGGGTGATGTCACAACGACTACATCCACTTCTTATATACAGTCTAAGACTGCAGCCAGCCACTTTTGGCTTAAGAGACACATTAGTTCACCTGGTGGTCTAGAATAAAACAAGAGAAGGTTCAATCCTTTATTCCTTTATTGTGTGCCAACGTTGGACAGGTGTGTGTGTGTGTGTGTGTGTGTGTGTGTGTGTGTATGTGTGTGTGTGTGTGTGTGTGCACGTTTTAGACGCTGCACAACAATTTGACAAGCACTTCATTTGAAGCATGGTGACACCTTATTAGTACTTGGACACAGCGTCGCTTTAAGCTAAATGCTAGGGAACGTCATTAGTTTTGCAGCTTGAAATTTTGACCTCAAATTAACACTAAATGCAAAGTCAGTGGCTCACTAAAGTCTACCCTTGAACGAGTTCCACTGTCTATCTACAACAGTACCAACACGGCTATATGACACAATGGTGAGCTGCTTGTAAAAGCCATGCATTGAAGCTCCCATCACTCTAGACCTCAGGGTGTAACCTAGCAATGTTTCATAGTTTAGACTCACAAATCCCATAATGTGACTGCCACCCACATTGTGAACCGTAAAAACAAAGGCTAAGGCTCGATAGTGTTTTGGCTCCGACTGTGTGAATCCAGAGGAGGCTTATCATCATGCCATAAACATTTTTCCTCCTTTAATCCTGGATCGCCATTAAAGTCAAAAGCAGATCCCCCACATACTAATCAACACTGAGGGGCTTTTACAGGAGCATTATGGCTCACCGTTGTCTTTTGTCATACGCTTGGAGAGCTGCCAATGACTTGCTAACTTGCTTTGCCAAGAGAATCCAACTGCCCCTCACCCCTCAGGTCTGAACCAATGGCAGAGCATTCTGTGGAGGGAAATGCGCCATTTCCTTTAGATGTAACCATGTCACATCTAAAGGATATTGAATAGACCTGAATACAAAAAGCTCCCGTCTTGTAAATGTCAGTGGTTTAGTTTGGAACATTTTCTTCAGGTGCGACAAAATTAATACTTAAAAGCGGATTATCACAAGCTAATCTTTAACAACCCACTACCCGGCTAACGTCAGTGAGTACCGTTAGCCTTAAATTATAGGATTAAAGAATTAAAACAACAAATCCAATCTCTATGAATTCTGTTAGCTAAAAACGACGGTTTCCGCCTGTTTAAGGAAAATATTCCACTTTAACATAAAAATATTTTGGGTTTGTGAGCTATTTTTAAAGATTTGCATCTTCAGTAGGAACAGAAAGGCATTGAGTGTCATAGACCGGGTGTAGAAGTCAGAAAGTACTGAGAGACGAATAGAGTAGCTTGGGGAATGTCTGCTGAGAAACTATATATTCAAATAAATCCTGTGGCAAGCCAGTGTCCATTTCAAGCAAATCCAACCCTGATGTTCAGCTTATCAGAAGTGGTCTGGAGGTAGAAAGTATGGGGTTATCCAAGTGCGCTCCAGGCTATGCTTTATTCACATTTCTGTGACCTTGGGACTTGGAGATCCATTAAATTATGATTAGTTTTGACACTATTCTGCTGACTCAACTAGAAGTGTTTGCTGGTATCCCTCTCAGAGGAGAAGCCTCATAAACTCAATTCAGCTTATCACTGTCAATATCACGAGAATTATGAATAGTAATAAAAAAAAAACTGCTTTATTTAGGAGAGGAGATGGTAATATATTCTCAGGGTGCTAACTCAATGTATAGACTCAAAGGCTCATTCCTCCTGCACACACACACACACACACACACACACACACACACACACACACACACCAGTCAGTTTAGGTTAGACAGTTGTGGGATGAGACAGGTGGTTTGTGTCTGGTGTCCAGACTGATGATTGGAGTGGAAGACTAAGTGGGAGCTCCAATCAGGAATGGACATAAAGCTAAGCTAGCCTCTGACCCGACGGCAACACGGTTGAAATGCCAGGGTGGAGGTCATTTTGCAGTGCCGTCTGGACACCACTCCACCTGCCCAACTGCCGAGGTCTAATAAGCTGAATCCTTTTTTTAGTTTGGCAAAGAGAGCAGTATCTCATCGGGTCTTCAGACAGTTCAACATGTTTCAAAGTTGACAATATTTCCATATTCTGTTCTTTATTCCTACATTCACGGACACTTAAAGAAAGACTTTGTAACTTTTTATAAGTTACAAAGTCAAAAGTAATTTTCCTACAACATCCTTATTCTTTACTCCCCCTCCAGCCCTCAAGAGAAAGGATGCTCGACCATAAGTTAAGACTTTTAAGGTGTAAAAGAGAGGTTTGGCTGTAAAGTTACTGTTCCGTCTGCTCTAATAGAAAGGCAGGACACCGACAGCCGCACGTGTCACTCATTGGCCTTACACAATTTTGCTTTGCTTGTCACAGCGAAAAAAAGGTTGCCCGCCGCACAAGCCTTTGGAAGTACTCGGGTTCAGAACGTGATGCTGCGTTGATGCGTTATGTATGAAGGGTGCTTCACACTTGCTGATGTCAAGGCTAGGAGGAGTGCTGTCTTGAGAGTACATACTGTATATAAGAAGTGGACGGAGTCATCGTGAGGCCATCCATTGGTTTGTTGACTGCCTCCATCGTCAGTTGAGGCCGTTTTTTTTCACAACTATTAAACAGAAGTTACAACAGTTGGAATGCTGAGGAGTCACGTAGTGACGTCGTGGTAGCCTGGTAGCGTCTGCGACCTGTCAATCACAGTAAGCCTGCCCTAATGTATACTCCTCTTTATTGTCTATTTTACTCTAAATGGACCATAATTTACTCAATCAACATCATGCTGTATTGAAGACTTGAAACTAGAGATTGACACCATAAACTCATGTTTACAATGTTTACTGAGGTAATAAATCAAGAGAGAAGTAGAGTCATTTTCTCATAGACTTCTATACAATCAGCCTTTTAGCAACTGGAGGAGTGGGCTGGAGCTCTGGGAAGGTCTACAGTGGCTCCTGCTGGTTAAGTCTCCACTGCATGTATAAACCGCTTGTAAAACCAGGTAGGTCTTAATTCACTGTTACATAGCATAGATGCGCTAACACAAGTTAATGATGTGCAAACATACTCTGGTTATGTTAGCTCAACAGGTTATAATTGCGCGAGAGATTTTGTCGGAGCTGGCCGATGCTACGCTATAATTGGCCATTCGGCATAATCGTCCTTAAAATTGTCAAATTATTGTACATTCATCACATTATTGAGAGTACATCGTACAGATGGCAAAACTATCGTTCAAATACACATCTGGCAACTCTGTGACTAACTGTCGTGGAGTTGGTCAATGAACGTGTGAACGCATCAAAGAGCCCAAAGGGGTAATGGCAGAGGTTTGTTGCAAAAATTAAAGACCCTACTATTAGTATTTAGGTCCCATCACTTAGAATGAAATTATTATGGAAAAACTGTTCACTCCAGCCTCCAGGTTGTAATTGTGAGTCGCAGATACAGACAGAAATGATATCTCACACTTGGTAAAAGGAACTACAGAAGTGTCAATAAACCAGTGGTCAAATGGCTGCATTAAAATCCATAATAATACAATAGCTACAAAAATAAAAATAAAAATTCCAGAACTGAGAAAATTGCTCAGGTCCAGTCCAGCTATTTAATTGATTCAAGTTCCAACTCGTTCCTTAAAACTATGTATGATTTGATTATTTTGGACAAACTAATGATCCACAGTAATTGCAGACATCACCGTTTCTACTTGGATGCTTCTCTGTCAGGTCGACTAAAAGTGAAGCAGGCAACTCATTCAAGAGAATTGTGGGTATAATCTGGTACAATTCAGCATGCCTTTCTGCACTTGTCACATGTGGCCAATGTTCAAGTTTTTAAGTGTTCCACTTGTTTTGATCATCATGTGTGATCGGGATGACTACACACCGAGAACGGTGGGCCAAAGTAAAATGCCAATGTTTACAAGGTGTTTTTTTCTTTCCCTCTCCAAATTTCTTACCACGTCAGTCTTCTTGGCAATGTCAAGCATATTAGTCAGTGCATAAAGACAACGCTCTTGTTTTGAAATACTTACCTGCAGTGCTGAGGGGTTACCTTGTTCAACTGCAATCATTATTCCTCCTCCATGAATAACACCTGAGGTCATCACAAAAAGTGTTTGCTCTCAGAGAACCCAGATGGTAGAGGAAATAAAACTTGTGCATTGCCTTTTATCGCTTGTGGACCGTCAGTGATGTTCTATTATAATAAATGAGAGGATATACATGTGGAGTATGATGTGCTTGGGGAAGTAGTATGAGCCAGGAGGCCCATGAGGAAATGTAGCTGGAAGAAACTTGGCGTTTGTAAATGGTGGGCTTTAAGCTCCTGTGTTGTGGAAATTGATTAATGTAATTGTTGGATGTACAGCATCTGTCACAGCTGTATCAGAGGGATCCCATTTATAAAACAATTGTGTCCTACAACCTGCTAGTAGCCACTATGTCACCCAGTTTTAATGAGCTGGTAAGACTGAACTACCATTTTATTGAAATTCAGAATTTTTTTTAACCTAGCCAATCTGTAGTGACTTTTGTAACTGTCCCGCTGATGTCAACATGGCAGCCGTGGCAGTTGTGCTAGCAGTTCAAGTTTTTTATAGCGAAACCATAGACTGCATATAAACAGTGGATATAGTCATCATGACGTCACCCACTGGTTTGTGGACTGCCGTTTTGAAGCCGCCTTGGATTTTACCGTCGCCATCTTGGATTACTTCCGCAACCAATGAACAGAAGTGACTATATTTGGAATGCGGAGGAGTGACATAGAGACGTCGTATACGGCTCTGGTAGAGGCAGGGACCTGTCAATCACAGTCAGCCCGCCCTAAAGCATACTCCTCTGTATGGTCTATTTGACTCTAAATGGACCATCATTTACTAAATGAACATCATGCTGTATTGAAGAAGACTTAAAACTAGAGATGGAGACCATAAACTCATGTTTACAATGTTTACTGAGGTAACTGAGTCATTTTCTCATAGACGGTCAGTAGAAAGAATGCAAGTTTTATGACACTTCCGCATCAGCTTCACGATTCAGTGTGCACAACCCAAGACGCGTTTGAAAAATGCTCAACCAATCAGAGATAGGGGGGTGGTGATTCAGAGGGTCTGGAACAAGGCTACCCACTACAACAGTCAGATTATGTGAGTTCAAAAAAGGACCAATTTAACTTTAAGAATAAAGGGAACTATGTTGAAGAGTTGGAATAATGCATGATGCCGGGAAAATTCCTCCTTTTGCATAATGATGACCTTCACCTTTTGCAAAAATAATATCTCATATAGTTCCTCTGAAGTGCAGCCTGTGTGAGAGGAACTTCAAGCATTAAAGAGCCACTGAGGAGTGGTGAATGAGAGGAAGAGGGGGGGCTGTAGAAGTCGAGGACTTGGAAGACATTTTGTATTTCTACATCTGAATACTGGCAGGATGCCCTACTGCCTTTCTTTCATAAAAATAACTTGCTGACAAGGAGGGAACTGTGCGACAAGCGTCTGCTCCTCTTAGTAAAAATATACAGTGTATTCTCTGCTCCATGTTTTGATTCCACCCGTCTACTGCTGTAGGTGAACTTGTAGCCTTCAAAGGGAGAAATGTTCAGAGCTGTATTATTTCACTCCATATTTTTGGAATGAGGACGTCTTGGTGGCATCGAGTTTGAGACAAGGCAGCATTGATCAGGACTGCTGGCACTGGCAAAAGAAATACAATTCCCCCCCCCCCCCAAAACATTAATTTCCACTTACTGTAAAAAGCCTTTACTATTTCTATCATAAATCTGTGGATGTGAAATAAGACATCAATATGCTTCTAAATTCGCAGATGTCGGATATTCTACAGCATACCTACACTCGTGAAATCAATTCCCTCAGCTAGGAAGAGGTCGCATTTGAAGGATGCTGAATACAGTACGCTTGTTATCAGGAGGCTGCAGTTTAATCAAATCAGAGCGCTTTGAGTATGAAACCAATCCCAAACTGAGCTTATGCGGGGCATGACACAATGGGCTGTGTTTGTGGCTAGACTCACCGTTACCTCAGCTCGGAGCCGAGGACGAGAGAGCAGGGCGGCTGAGGAGATCCCATTGAAGTGGAATAACATCGTCCGTGTTGCTTCATTACCGCCTCTGCTTTACAAAGTGCAGGTCACTGGAGGCCCAAACTGCCTCCAATGGTCAGATTTCTTTCCATTTACTCTGCTTGCTGTTGCTGTGACAACGTTCAACCTCGAGCCGACTGTCGAACACAAACAGACACAAAATTGAATAGAGACAGATATAAACCCATACAGACTCACACTGGGGCCGAACCGTTGAATCCAAATTTGAACTTGATGAAGGAACTGAAATATTCCAAATGTAATTCCCTGATTGAATTGAATGTGTCTTAAAGGGCAGCCAGTGGGTTAAGTTGGGCCTGAACCTTTGAATAAGTACATAAATCAGATGTTTCATATCAAGCAACTTCATTTTTTGTGTGCTGCAGCCTGGCGTTCCTTCCAGCTGATGTCATCGAGATACTCACTAAACAAATCAGAGAGTAATTTAATACCGTTTTTTTTTCCTTCCCGACACCGATCCCAATACCCGAACTTGCCTATCGGCGGATACAGAGTACCGATGGGATACGAAAAAAAATAAACAAGTCACAATTCCCTTTCAAATATCCATTTCATATTGTTGTGAAAACATCTCCTTCAATCCACTGTATTTATTCAAGTTTGTAGCCAAAATATGTTTACAAGATTTTAAATAATATTACATTTGAACACATCATGATGTAACTCAAAGCAACCTCTGTCAACGATAGCTGTCAACTCCCTTATTTAGCCAAGCAGGACTGTGCTGCTGAACGGCTAACGTCGATTTCAACATAGATTTGTTTTTCACAATGTAGCATTATCAGGGACAAAATAAGATGCACATGAGTATTTAGCCACAGGTTTGTAGTACTAGTTTGCACAAGTACAGTCCCATCGGACAAGATGTACAGAATCGGGCAGCTAGTGACGCGTGTTGTTGTGGTTCCTTTGTAGCGTAAATGGGCTGATAAATGATATGATAAAATGATACTGCACCGGTGAACATGCAAAACGTTACAGCAGGATATTTGTGTGATTTATACAGCTGTTTATGCAGATAACGCTTCACTAAACGTGACAAAATACACTTGTAGCATAAAAAAAGCGCAGGGAGTTCTCCGTGAGAGTAATGGGGGCTCTAAGTGGCTTTAAAGGGAGGCCAGTGTCCCCCGTAATAATGAACGTGGACCGCCACTTGCAACCACCCAACATTAAACATAATTGAAGCACATCTGTTCCGCGGGACACGCGAGTAACGGACGTCAAAAATGCTCACCTGCTATTTTCAATCCAAACGAAGGCCCCAGTGACGGGTGTAGCAACATCAACTCTACAACCTCGTCCAACTATCTACCCTCCACCACCTCCCTCCATCATCAGGACCATCGCCCAAACCTCGTAAAAAAGGCCTTCACTGACAGCAAGATTTATATGAGGGATATGCAACCAATTGGAATTGTTTCGGGGAGAAGGTTTTCAGGATAATGAAAAAACTGGAGCCGTGATATAGGTTGCATTAACATTTCAAGACCCACAGTGCAGTTGTTTTACACCGCACAGAGAATATAGACTATACTGAAGGGTAGGACAAAAAGAGAATACTCTGCAACCTTGATTAACCTTTTTCTCCCTGTGTCACTTCAGCCGACTCTTTCTTCTCTGCTTCAGAAAATACATGCACAAACAACAACCAGATCCAAAGAGCAACATCAGCAAAGTCCCCAGTGAGACAGTGAAACAAAGGCCTTGTAAACCTTTTTAACACGCAATACCAATTTGCGCATGTCAAGTCCCAGAGCCAGTTATTCAGTCCCGGCTGCTATATGTGTCTCTCTCACTTACATATGAAGTTTCAGCTCCCACCAACACAAAAGCGCTAATAGAGTTTTCACTGAACTTGCATGACTTTAAAAAAATAAAGGGAGCGAAGGGAGGGCTGTTATTGCAACGCAACCCAAAATCCAGGGCATAGTCTCTAATGCAATTCAATAAAAAAAAAAATTACTTTCTTTTCTCCGTACGGAACATGCACTGCAGATAAATGGATGCACTGCAGACAGTACATATAGGGAGGATAAGAAAAGGGCAATAAAGGACTAGACGGCTCTATGAATACAGAAATAGGCTGAAAAAAAGACTCGGAAATACTTGACAAGAAAGACTCAAATTCACAGTATCAGCACACCCTCTTTGTATGCATCAGTTCTGAGACGACAAAATCCAATATAAGAGTGCTGAGGCAGACTGGATGTCTGCGGATACGCTAAGCTGATCATCTTACAATCTTGCTATTTGGAAAATTAATTTGGTGTCTTAAATGCAGTGTTGTGTGTCGGAGCAGCGAAGTGCTCCACAACACGCTGTGGCTAGAAGCACAGGCGGCGTTTAACTGCTGGTTTGATAAAGACTGTCAGGAGCTGCAGCTCATTGAAGCTGACTGGGTGGTTTTCATTGTAACAATGTTTTTTTAGTTTTTTATTCTTCCCTCCTTAAACCACAGTACGTAATATTGGGAGGCATATTGGCAGTTCGTGTTAGTACTACATACAATAATAGCATAGTTCTGGTTTATTACAACTTGGATCTTATTTTTGTACATTCCAATTGGTTATGATAACATTGTAATCGCAAAAATAATTGCTGAGATCTGTCAACGTGGACGCATACGAAGCCAAATGAGGAAAGAACGGTAGTCCACAAACCAATGGGTGACGTCACGATGACTACCACCACTTCTTATATACAGTCTATGTCCTTTTTCCCTTTGCGTCATGATCCAGTCAACTGCCATGAGGAACAGGAAAGCTAATAGTAGATATCCCTGCTTGATGCTTGTCTTGCTATTACAGCTGTGGGAGAGCTGGCATGCCTATATTCCATAGTGGTCCGACAGGCGCCATAGTTGTCCTGTCTACACTGTCAAGCATGAGGGATCCTTCCTGAATTCTACTTGCTGGTCCCATAGCCTCTTGTCAACAGCTTCCTGAAGACGGTTGAGGATGACACAATTGAACATTTTACTGGGCACAGAGAGTAGGGTGATCCCTCTGTAGTTGTTACTTAGGTCACCTTATTTCTGGAAGTTTCTGGAAGTAGAACATATCTGTTGATGACTTCATGTCTACTTTAAGGGCTTCAGGTGGAATACTGTACGGGCCAGCAGCCCTGCCTGCTGTTAGTTGCTGAATTACTGCATTTAATTCAGATTTTGTTGGTCCATCACACTTAATTTGCAGTGGTATCCTGGCTTTGGGAATATGTGGCTGTTCTGAAGGTGGCGGTCTGTTTAGGTCTTCTTAAAAATGCTCTACCCATCTGTCGAGCTGTGCCTCCTGGGTTTAAAGCAGTTGACCATACTTGTCCGTAATTGTTTTTTTTACCATCCAGGTATTCATTCATTCATTCATTCATTCATTCATTCATTCATTATCCAAACCGCTTATCCGGGATCGAACCCGGGTCCCTCTCGCTGTGAGGTGACAGTGCTAGCCACTACACGACCGTGCAGCTCCATCCAGGTATGTCCAAGACAATTTCCTAATTATGGCACATAACCCCTTCATATTTCTTTGAGTTGCCGCACTTTCTGCCTTCTTGCCTCTCCATCTGTGTTGTTTTGTCCCTCCTGATGTTCTTTGTCACTTTGTGGCATCTGTTGTACTCCTTTTTGGGGCCAATGTGCCTTTTGGGCTCTTGTTCTTCAGTCGTTCACTTTGCCCTTAGTTCTCTCTGCTATTGGATTGTGTTTAGGGCTTCTGGTATTATCCACTCCTTGTGCTTTTGGGTCTTTTTCCCTAGGGTGTTCTCACAGGTTGAGCTCCAAGCTGCTTTTGGGTGTTCCTACTCCTCATTTATTGTCCATCCCTCCCATCATCCTCAGCTGTAGCTCTGTGTTGTCCCTTGAGAGGATATCCTTGAACTTCTTTGCCACTTGAGGAATGCTGAGGCATTCAGTGTTGTATTTCACTCTTTGGCATGTGGCTCGGTGGTATCTCTTCAGCCTTTGCTTTATTCCCCTACCAGGAGGTGGTAATCTCATGCTGCACCTGCTCCTCTTCTTGTTCCGACATTGTCAAATGGACCTTCTGACAATTTTACAGATACAAATGTGGTTGATTTATGTGACGTGGTCTGATGACAACCAAGTTGTTTTGTGGATTGTTTTATGGGGGAATACACTTCCTCCAATCACTCTCTCAGGGTCACTGATCACGCAAGCCTCTGCACCACATCGAGGTTGCGGTCCAGGAGACAATTTTTATAATGTAATTTCCTTATTCCTTATTGTGTTCTTTTTAGTGACTTCAGTGCATCACCAGCTCCAGGCAATGTACATTTCTATGCTTGTTTTTTTTGTCAAACTACTGCTTCCAAGCCTAAGAATGATTGACTCAAACTCTAAGTTTTCCAGATTTAGAATTTAAACAGTGACCACCTGTAATTTCTATCCAAATGTTTTAATAGAAATGATTAGGGGAAGACTGTTAAATTATCAATGTTATTTTTGTAATTGATATTCTTTATGCTTTAACTCCCATCTGTGTTCATTTGATAGCATGGTCTTTAGTTTGTTTGATTTGAATATGGATATTGTCCAGTATAAAATACAGAAAACATTAGCTGAGATGACCATAGAAATAAAAGAAACATGGCAAGTTCACATTTGAGTTTTCTTTAGTGCTGAGCAACGATTACAATTTTTAATTGCGATTAATCGCTTTATTGCAAAATTCAATAATGAATTCAAAAGTAGTGTATTGCACCCTTATTTTAAAAGTACTGCTATATGAACGAAAGGGCAGTAACATTTGGTTTGCAAACACTTTAAACAAATAAGGTGCTTTTTAACAGCAGCATTCTCTTTACCAGTGGTGTATAGTAACGAAGTAGACTTCGTTACTGTACTTAAGTCGTTTTTTTGGATATCTGTACTTTACTTTACTATTGATATTTCTGTTGACTTTTACTTTTACTTCACTACATTTTGCAAAGAAAACTGATACTTTTACTCCGATACATTTCTCCTGAAACCTTCGTTGCTCGCTACAAAATCAAATCTATCTTTAGAAACAAAATGAATCATGAGACCAACATCGGGGACTGTGGTGGAACAGAGACTGCAAGCAAGCAGGTTTGGCGAATCAGTGGTCCTAGCTTGCAAGTTAAATCATTGGTTAATCACGTTAATGCGCAATTGCAAACAAGTGCTCTCAAGTCCGCGGTGTTTGGATTCCCAGTGATGCCCAGGATGCTATATGCTATAGCTAGCGAGCGACTACATGAGTATAATTCCACTCTACGATGACTGATTTCATGACGGAAGCAGAAATGGAAGCACCTGCTACTCCCGAAACAAACGACGGTGGTGACAAAGACCAACACCCGAAGATCGCTAGTGAGTTAGTGAGCTGAGGAAGTGTTGACAGTTGTGCAGCACTAGTTGGCTAACGTTAGCTATAGCTAGCCACTACACCATAGGATTGACAGGAGCCGCGAGAGCGCAGCATTAGGGAAATCCATCCCAGCTGTGCGCAAGCTGTCTGTGAAGCTGAACACACCTCTACCTGCCTCAGCGGCCTGTGAAAGGCTAGTTAGCATCGCTGGACTAGTCTTCAGCCCAAGAAGAGCGAGACGGAATTCTCGCAAATTTGAAAACCAACTTCTTTTGAAGATGAACAGGACATTTTTCAGTTTCAAGTAATGACTGGGTTGTTACTTTCGGTGCTGCTTTAGTATTGATCATGTTTTGATATTTGAGTCATTTTGTGGATGATCAGATGGAGTTATGATGGTAGCAGTCGCCCAATTGCAGATTCAGCTTGAGCAAAACCTTTGCCTATTGTGTTCAAATCAGGCCCATAGGAGTTTACAAGGCAGGTGTCCTTTCTCAAAACACTGACCTGATGCATCAAGTGGATATTTTTTGTTGAACACAATATTATGCATTTGCCCTCTACATCCTCTAGTCGGAATGGGCATACTTATAAACGCAACTCCTCCAACTCCTCCATAGTGTCATATTGCTTTTCGGAGAATTATGATGATAACTTCATAGTAGATGCAAAAGTATACTTATGTACAATATATTATGTTGAACATTGTTGCTCCTGGATGGATCACAGCCAACCCAATTATTTTCAACACAGCTCCATGTCCTTGGTCATGGTGGCCACAGCACTTAAAAGAATAAACTTCATAATTCTCAAAATTCTGACGCTTTGCTTTTTTATTAACAGCATTTACTTGTACTTTTACTTTCAATACTTAAGTACATTTAATATCAGAAAATGACTTTTGATACTTAAGTACAATAAATATCAGATACTTTAAGACTTTTACTCAAGTAGTATTCTAATAGGTGACTTTTTACTTTTACTGGAGTAGTTTTCCAGTAAGGTATATTTACTTTTACTCAAATATGGCTTTTGAGTACTTTATACACCACTGCTCTTTACACAGTAGCAGTTATATCTCCTCACTATCTGTGCTCAGTGTGCTGACTGTATTTGAAACGTTGCACTGCTGTGCAACAGGAATAAAATGTGTCTTCTGTTTTCATGAGAGTCAGAGCATGTGAATGCAGCTCTACTGTTCATCACTATAATGCTGTAACTCCGAGGGGATGATGGTGACCCAGCGATGTCCAGTAGTCTCCAGTGAGAGCAACAGCTAGTGCACGTTGTTACGCCGTGGCTTTTGTAGTCCTCTCCTCATACAACTCGTGTATTCTTCTTGTGATGGTGCGTCTTGAGGCTCATACGTGCCGTCATTCGTTGCGATCCTAAAGGTTCCTCAGACCGACATCTTCCACAATACTAGTCTAGTCGGCCTGCAGTGGGTAGCTATCCACTTCGCTGTGGCATTTGTTAGCTTGTCTTGCTTTTGTTTATCTATACTTCTCCCACATGCTGCATCCAATGTAGTCTGCCGAAGCCTCCCTCCACCGCTGCCAGTGAGCAATGGACTTTCAAAATAATAATTTAAAAAAAAATGCGTTGACGCGCGATAAAATAATTGTCGGCATTAATTAATTAATGCGTTAACGCGATAATAACGCGTTAACTTGCCAAGCACTAGTTTTTTTATATTTACCAAAATTAGCCTAACACAGGGACAGAAAGTGAAAAGCCAGAGAGCCGGTGAGAGCGAGATATGGAAACAGTGAGAGAGGTAGAGAGGCAACTTGTGTTGCATTTTGAGGCCAGGGGTGGCCCCTTAGCAGCCCGAGCCATCTCTATGTCTATTCTCAGCCATCCGTACCTGCATTCATCCAGGGACGCGACTCCATACCCACTACCTCTTCTCATCCCTTTTATTTCCTGTTTTTATCTTAGCCTCTTGTCCCCACAGACACCGGGAGGAAAATGAAAGCAGGTAAAGGTGCTCCTCTCTGCCTCTCGCTCTCCTTGCCTGCATATTTTAGTGGATGTGGCCCTGTCTGTCCCTGTCCTACTACTTCTGCTCACCGTTACCCGACGGGCACACGTACCCCGTCCACAAATGTGCAAATATTGTGCCTATGCACCAGCATTCACTCAGCTTATATGCATTGTCTGACACACACACACACACTCACGTTTCCTCCACATGCATTTTCAGTCTCCTTCTGTCTTTGACTCTATTTTGGGAGAATACCTTTAGAGCATCTTGAATAATTCTCTTTGTGCAACAGAAGGCTCTTCACTCTTGGAAAGGTTAAAGAAACTTCTCGACGAAATCTGGTCCCTGGAGCTCCTAGACACTCAATGAAAGAAATTACATTGCATCACTTCACCTCCTTCATGAGTACAACTTGCAGACCAGCATGCATGAAACAAGTTTGTGCTGCACTGTTGGGGCTGTGTGAAAATGATCGGGGTGATGAAACAAAATATTTTTTAATCATTTTTCAAAAATATTTTCAATATTTTTGAAATGAATAGAGGGTCAAATGATTCATTTTAATGTGGAAGGAGTCACCCTATGTTAAACCCACAGAGGCACAAACCAGTTGTGAAATTCCTTCCAGGTCTACAGAGCTTTCAGAGCTGTTTTCAGTAAACCGGATAATGGTGGTAACAAAGCGGCACACTCTGTTTCTGCTGAGTGAAGCCAATGCAGAAGTGTCTTACAACTTGCATTCCCTCTACTGACCAGCAGGGGGCAACTCCTCCTCTTGAAAAAAGAAGTCAGATTGTATAGAAGTCTATGAGAAAATGACTCTACTTCTCACTTGATTTATTACCTCAGTAAACATTGTAAACATGAGTTTAAATTATGGTCCAGTTAGAGTCAAATAGACCTGAAAGCAGAGTATGCTTTAGGGCGGGCTTACTGTGATTGACAGGTCGCTGCCGCTACCAGAGCTGTATATGGCGTCTCTATGTCACTCCTCCGCATTCCAAATATGGTAACTTCCGTCCATTGTCTATGAAAAAACCCCAGCATGGGGTCGGCCTTGATCCGAGATAGCGACGGTAAAAATCGCTGAGCTCGAGGTTTTAAAACTGCAGTCCACAAACCAATGGGTGATATCACAGTGACTATGTCCTCTTCTTATAAACACTATAAGTGTATTTGTTTTAAAAAAACATAATTTTGCAAATGGACCATTTGGGCTGTATACTGCTTCTTTGTGCAACACGTAAAAGTGACTGGTGTATCAACAGACATGACCTTTATTTGAAAAGATTTACTGTCAGCTAGTTTACTCAATGTATAAAATATGTTTCCTTTGCATAACAGTAGCATTTACAAGTAGATGAATAGGTATGTTTTGGCCATGGACTATATTATCATTCTGTTCTGTGCAGATAAGACGATGTCCTTCATATCATTTAATTTATTTGTGTGTGTGTGTGTGTGTGTGTGTGTGTGTGATTGTATACTGAAAGTAAAGTTTCTGAAAGAGTCAGGACTTTTTTTCAATGAACTAAGTAGTAAGGTTTATTTGTGTGTTTTCTGTGATTTTATTTAATATTTATAATACATTTTTGGTTTGTAAACATGCCTGAGTGGCCATGGAGTCAAATGAACAGTTCAGGAGTCCAGAGAGGTTTCAGAAGACACTTCTTTTATTTTTAAAAATGGACCATCACACCAACATTGACACCAGTGTCTAGTTGCCTCCACTAATTCTTTCCACACAAACAAAATGAGGCCCTTATATACCTGGTCCAGCTAATTGGACCAGCCCTGCCATCTACGGGTAAGTATATTGCTAAACATATATGTATAATAAATATTTACCTGCATTTTACCCACACCACAAGTATCCCTATTAATTAACATCTAATTATAATGCCTATAAAGAAAGTAAATTATAAACACCATCATTTATCTAAATAAACACAGCAACAAATATCTTCACTTCCCCCTACCCGCTTCATGTAGTTGGTATTTCCCGGAACTATAAATGGGTGCTCGAGCCCCCGGGGAAGTATTTTGCCCGAACACCCTGGGAAGAGGAAACAGGCAGAGGTAAGTTGTTGCATATATACACAATAATGTTCTGCCACATAGACATTTACCACAGTCAAGTCTATTCACTTTGTCACTGACTGCAGTTGTCCGTTTGTTGGCAGGGAGAACAAAAGGACCAGCTCTGTGTCCGAGCTGTGCAAATGGCTCCCAGCATCCACAGTCCAACAATAAATACATGCAATAATCTTGTGTTCTCCTGGACTCATCGCACCCACTATCCGTGGGTGCGATAGTGGGTAAGTTGTGCATGTTTTTTTTAAAAAAAAGCTTGTACTGCTCTTTTATTTACATTCCATTAAGCTTGATATGTAGTAAAAAGTAATTATTCTGTTCCATTTGATCTCGGAGCCTCTATGATGAAAGTAGAGTGACTTCTACTCAAAAAACGATATTACAAAATTTCACTTTAGACATTTATTATACATGCATCTCCCAATTTATTCATATGTTGCACTACTTTAGTGCATATAAGACTTTGGCGAACCCATTTCAAAGTCCCAAACAATTCATCCACATGCGTAGAGATATGGTTTCATTAGAGATTTCAAGAATTAAAAAAAATCAGACTTCCTCTTTTCTGTGCTCTTGGACAGATTTGACCCTCTTCCTGCATAAAGCTGAGACTTTCTTTTGCAGATTTTGATATGAAACACTTGGGTGTCCGGTTATAAAAAAGTACATTAAAAGGTGAATTTAAGAAAATATACAAAACTCAAGAAAATGGCCCCAACTTAACTTAACTTTTCTTTATTAATGAATACATATCGCAAGGGAAGGCTGACTTGCAATGGAAAAAATATGGTGGACGAAAACAGCAAAAGGCCCTTTCCTGCTCTCCAAAAACATCCTACCCTCCCAAATCAGTTTTGCACAGTCCCTGAGCAACCAGTCTAATCAATTCTCTATGCACAACTACGTACATGTAGGAGTCTCTAAGCTGTGATTTGCAAATGCGCTCAGTTTAATGATTATTGTACTTTTGCATTCGACTTAGCTTAGGAGACTATTATCCCATACTTAGCATAAATCATAAGTTGTCAGGGTGATGAAAAGATTTCTCACTTCTAGTGTCACAGAGTAATAGCTCAGCAGGGAGGTGACAGAAGCACAAAGAGCGGGGGGAAAAAGAAAGGAGTAATATTGGAAGTTAAAATGATCTCCATAAAGGACTTAATTGTCACCACTCTCATTACCCAATTTGCCGTTCACTCAATCAGAAAGCCGGTTTAAAGAATTTGCCAAAGCACCCGACCTGATTAATTAGTCTCAGCTGATACTTTGAGCCTCCCGGGGAAGGCTTATGCCAGGGTGCTGGAAAGGAGGCTCCGACCGCTTGTCGAACCTCAGATTCACGAGGAGCAGTGCGGATTCCGTCCCGGCCGTGGAACAGTGGACCAGCTCTTTACCCTCGCAAGACTACTGGAGGGGCTCTGGGAGTTTGCCCAACCAGTCTACATGTGATTTGTGGACTTGGAGAAGGCTTTCGACCGGGTCCCTCGGGGGGTCTTGTGGGGGGTGCTGCGGGAGTATGGGGTGCCGGACCCGTTGCAATGGGCGATCCGGTCTCTGTACGACTGCAGTAGGAGCTGTGTCCGCATTCTCGGCAATAAGTCAGACACGTTCCCGGTGGGTGTTGGCCTCCGACAGGGCTGCCCTTTGTCACCGGTCCTGTTCGTGATTTTCATGGACAGGATATCTAGGCGCAGCCTGGGGGCGGAGAACGTCAGTTTCAGGGGTCTCGGGATCGCCTCTCTGCTATTTGCAGATGATGTGGTCCTGTTAGCCTCCTCGGATCGTGACCTCCAGCATTCACTGGGGTGGTTTGCAGCCGAGTGTGAAGCGGCGGGGATGAGAGTTAGCACCTCCAAATCTGAGGCCATGGTTCTCTGCCGGAAACCGGTGGATTGCTCCCTCCAGGTGGGGACGGAGTGCCTACCTCAAGCGAAGGAGTTTAAGTATATCGGGGTCTTGTTCATGAGTGAGGGTAAGATGGAGCGGGAGATCAACAGGCGGATCGGTGCGGCTGCAGCAGTAAAGCAGGCGCTGCACCGGACCGTCTTGGTGAAGAGGGAGCTGAGCCGGAAGGCAAAGCTCTCAATTTACCACTTGGTCTACGTTCCTACCCTCACCTATGGTCACGAACTCTGGGTCATGACCGAAAGGACAAGGTCGCGGCTACAAGCGGCCGAAATGAGTTTCCTCCGTAGGGTGGCTGGGCTCAGCCTCAGAGATAGGGTAAGGAGCTCGGTCATCAGGAGGGAGCTTGGAGTCGAGCCGCTACTCCTTCGCGTCGAAAGGAGTCGGCTGAGGTGGTTCGGGCATCTAATTAGGATGCCTCCTGGACGCCTCCCACTGGAGGTTTTCCAGGCACGTCCAACTGGGAAGAGACCCCGGGGAAGACCCAGAACACGCTGGAGAGATTACATCTCCCAGCTGGCATGGGAACGCCTCGGGATCCCCCAGAATGAGCTGGAACATGTTGTCGGTGAGAGGGAGGTCTGGGTCGGCCTGCTTGGCCTGCTGCCACCGCGACCCGACCCCGGATAAGCGGTGGAAAATGGATGGATGGATGGATGATACTTTGAAAACAATGACAGCGGGCGTTGGGATATGCACGCGATATAAAATGACCACTTGTACGTTCCTGCCTCCTCCCCTCACGTGAAAGCTCAACCACTGACCTTACAACTCTCTTCTCTAGCTGAGATCACCGCAAAGACATGAATTACTCACACAATGGATCTGAATAACGCCGCTGGTGTCACTCGCATGAGCAGAAAGAAAGTGTCCCGGTGAAAAGAGAGAGGAGGATATTGTTGGGAGTTTGATTTATCTTAATAGACTAGCACTATCGATTTATATCTAATGTTTAAAGCTTACATATATGACCTCTGCATACTGAAACTAGTATGACTATAGTGTGGTTTGAATGGTTTAACATATAACTGCACTTTAGCCACACCCCAAGTGACTGGAGTCAGAAACACGTTCGAACATGCCTGCTCCAGGTCTGAGTGTGACTTTCAAACTATCATTATGTTGTGTTCACAACAAATGCGGCACAGATTTTTCACGCGAGTAGATTACATACAAAGTCAATGCAAAGACGTAAATGGTGCGGAAACGCAAAGTTTTTCTCATTCGTGCATAATTTCGCGTGACGCTGTGTCATGAAAGCCTACCAGCGTTGAGATGCTCCTCCTGTCATCACTGATGTCCTGCCGTTGTTGAATCAGGAAAAAATGATTGTAGCCGTAGGTGTTCACCCAGAGCTCTACGAGCGATACCTCATATTAGTAGAGACCGGAAGAAACTGTGTATAAATGTATATGTATAAACCATATGGTACAAACAATACAATTGCTTGTCATCTTGCAGAGAGAACTAACAAAACAAATCAACAGTTATTTCGGTATCCCTTTATTGCATTTAAATCACAGGAAAATCTATGTATTTTATGTTCATACAGCTGTAGTAAACAGCCGATGTGTGGTTTGCTAGATACAGTGAATACAGCTCGATGAAATTAAGCGATCGTCTCCGGATGATGTTATGAACCCAGACAAGATGACGTTTAGTTTTCCGGGATATCTGGAACTTCCACAACATGTACAAAGCAGAAATAGAGGTTATTTCTTCCATGGTTGATGGTGGAAATAAAGCTACACTATATAAGACTGTGTTCAGAACAGAACAAATTAACTTTCCAGAGGCGGCTCGGGTTGAATTCTTAGCCTGTAGAATAAACTCTATTGCATCGAACTCTGTTCGTTTCTAGTGCTTTCTTCAAACATCATTGGGACACCAATAGGTACTAAGTATAGGATTGGAAAAGAGTTGGCGCAGTAGTTTGGACTTCACCAACTGGCCCAGCCCTATCTTCTGCTTTTCAACAATATGAATAAAAGATGGCCAAGCACCCCCACAGGCTCTTATTGTAAAGTGAGCTCCTACAACAAGAAACATGGATGCTAAAGGTATTTGCGTGTATGGTCACAGCGATGTCATGTCGCACGGCCGCTTGGATCATCAATATTCAATAGTATATTGGATAAATGAACAAATAATTTGTGAAATAATTGACAAAATGAAGAAAACTCAACTCATTAATATGAATTGCTATTTCATCGTAATGTTTTGATATAAGTTTCATTTTCCTGTTTTGCCTGACTGACCAGTGTTTGATCTTGTTTGCCAGCATACTGGTCTTTGCCGCTGCTGCCCGCCCCTCGTTGGACATGAATGGCTTGTTTCCCTGGTAACTGACCATTGCCTGCCTGACCAAGTAAACTGAACATGGATGGTGACAACATAAGTGTCATGAAAAGTGACATCATGAAATATGAATTGGCATAAAATAAAAATGTTATTGGGACTATTAGAATAATTTTCTTTTTGATCCCAAATTTGAAATGACAATTAGATCCTATCAAAGTCTGTTATTCTGAAAATAAGAGTGATGTAATAACATTTTGTTGCTAGCTACAGACGATAACGCTGACCCGACCGATGACGTCGTCGTGTAAGCGTAGCACCCAACCTCCAGTAAACACTCATGCTGTAGTTTGCACCGTCAGCGCTGTAAGCACAGTTACTGCGAGCCACCGGCTCAGCGGTCGCCATGTTGAGAGACAGCACATAACACTTTGAGGGCTCCGTACATCTGTGCATTAATGTGAATAATGGGGAAAAATACGTTCTGTTTTCAGGCAGACTACTGCTGACGGTGATTAGATTGCATATGTTTAAAGGTGTGTGTGTGTGTGTGTGTGTGCCTGGAGTGAGTCAAGGCTGTGAATGTATTTGTATGTGAACTTCTGGCCACAGGGATTAACCGCTAGCCCTCTTTCCTTGAGCTTCAATGATGCCAGCGAACTGAATCCATTATGTGCGAATGCGAGCAAGGCCCCAACAGCGTTTGATCAGCACATCATGGCGTCCACAGGTGACTTACGAGATGAGCGTGGATGAATGCATGATGGATGTGCCGTGTTGTGCACTTTTATAGAGTGCAGCCTAGCCACGGGCTAGCTTTTAATTGGCTTCCCTGAGACATACAAACATCAGCTTGCATATACAGCGCGCAAACATCAGAGTAGAGGAAACAGGGGGGGGGGGGTGAAGAGGAGCACGCCCTTTGTAGTACAATGGCAAAATGTATGAGTTCCCGTCTTGATGCGGAGAGAGAGCATCCTTGTTCCTGCACCACATGTCCCGCTGAGGAGGTAATTGAAGTGATGGTGAGTGAGGACCTCGGTGGCGCTTTTCCTCACACCAGACGGCAATGTGCCGATTCTTCTTGCCACATGTAATCCAAGTCATCCTGACGTGCACTGAGAGGATAAAGTCATTTCCGGGCACTTGAAAAGCACAGGACTGAAACACGATAGGCATGTGCAAAAGATATTGCTCGATTGAACGTTGTAATTCACAGCGAGTGATGGATTTCTCTGGACAAACTTGTGTGCTTTGCATGTCTTAAGTGTTTGCGATTACCCCTCAACCCCCTCACGCTGTCCGTTTCCTCTGGCTCCGCTCCATGACTCTGCCTAACTTTGAATTTTTAAACTTCTGCTTACTCATCTCCTGCGTGGGTACAGAGAAACATCAACTTCCTTTTAACAAATCAAACTCGGAATGGAGAAGCCATGGACGGTGATAATGAAGCAAAACACATTTTCTCCAGTAATGCTTTGTTGTGTTATTCAATTTATGTATTAAAATCTGTCTCTGGCTGTCATATTTGTATATTTGTCTTTTTAAAAAATCCAAACACTAACAAAACCCCCTATACAGCTCTGAACTTGTTATTTTTGACGAAGAGTTAGCGCTTACCACAACGCAACACAAGATCTCTGCTGGTACTCTAAAGAAAAGAACTGGTATTAACGATCACATGCAACTCTGGGGGACATTAAATAGATGAAACGGCACGGCAACTCAAGATGCCCCATTGCTAACCCCGTAAAATAAAAGCAAAAATGTCCAAAGCCATCTGAGTTTGAACAATGCACCACTAGAGTGATAGTAATATTGGACCTACCGGTGATCAGAGGGTTGGGTATGTCAAAGCTAAGCCTAACTAAACCCAAGTTTAATGACCAATTTCTAATAACTTCATTCACTGATCAAATGTTGACCTCTTACGCTCTCAATATATGTTAATATTTACAATGCAACTGATAATAATTATTTTAAGGATATATTTGGATAAGTTAAGAGACGGACGTTGAAGTCTCTGGGAGTCCAGTAGCACACCTCACTTACCTTGTCTGTCCCAATCCAACCTCTCCGCTCGCTCATTTCTGGCTCTTCATTTCAGCCCCCTACCTGGATTTGTTAGTGCAATATTCGAATACACTTCACCTGAGTGGAGAGCGACAATTTTGGTAAGAGTGAACACAGCCTTGGTGAACAAAACTGTCCAGGACAGTTAAACAAGTTGCTGTAATACCCTAATGGACTCGCCCACAGGATTAAGGTTGGATGACTGCGTTGTTTTGGAAAAATCGGTGGATTACTGCAATTAATATATTGGAAATGAAGAGACAGTCAGCAAGGTGGAATAATCTGCGGACACAAAGAGGTAGATTTCAGAACAATAAAGCAAAAATGGTAAGGATTTATCAAAATAATAAACTTGCCCACCTTTTAATCTGAAATAGGTCAGAGATGATTTCATGAAAAGCCCCCCCCCCTCCACCTTCAAATACTCATGGAGGCTCAGATCAGAACATTAAGGGGTCACAACATATTGTAAAGAGCTTCCAGAAACTTCAAAATACTTAAATCACTTGTTTTTTCGCAAACAAAAAAGATGGTCTTTCACAGGTCTCCCACTGAATATAAATTCCATAGGCCACAAAGAAGTTTTTTTCAGATCAAGCTGAGACCAAGCTCACATTTCCACAGTACAAAACTCCCTGCTGTTATGAACTGTGGGGGCTACGGTGCTTCCAGATCAGCTTTATGTTAATCCCCACCTCCATGACAATGTTTGAAAGTGAGCCACTGCCCTGCGGAAATTTGGCGGTAGATGGAAGGAACGCTTTCTCATATCTGTTGCTTCCTCTCGGTAGGATAGATTTTCTAATACACGTGCAGGGTCAGTGCATCTACACACCGTGCATCATGTGGTGAAGATAGAAGACAGAAGTTTCGATTGTGAAACTTTCAACAAAGACTGAACAATAAGCATGAATACAGGGTGCTACGGCGGAATGTGTGAATTTCGGGCGACCGTGGCTAAGTGGAGAGCAGGGCCGTCCTACAATCAGAAGATCGGCGGTTCGATCCCCGGCTCCGCTAGTCGCATGTCGATGTGTCCTTGAGCAAGACACTTAACCCCAAAATTGCTCCCGTAGCCTACGGTGTGATAGAATCTGAATTGTAAGTCGCTTTGGATAAAAGCGTCTGCTAAATTACTGTAATGTAATGAATGTAATTCAATTTGATCATAATCAGCTTCAGCCAGTAACTGTTACCTGATTGGGAGGTTTTCCATGCATTTGGCCTACTTATTTTATTTTATTGGCTGGCGCACCGGAGGGGAAAGCGATCGTTGCCACAATATGCAACCAAGGGCTGAACCGCTAACATAATGAAAAGCTAAAAACTTATCTTTTAGCAACCTATGTCTACCAGTTGATGACTAAAATAATTATGGGATTGGAGATGTTAGCTGTTAGCTAGCTAAAGTTAGGAAGTTATTGTAGTTAAGCAGGCCGGTCCCCTACGAAACCTACGAAAAACAATGCGCCGCAATTCAAAGATGTCCCACAAAATCGTTTTGTTTGTCATCCAAGTTATCATGTGAATGAGGAAAAGTAAAAGCATGAAAGTCCACACAGGGCAGGCGTGTCCAACAAACATATTACAGCCAGGAGACCGCTGTGCTATCCTCATGTGAAACGAGAAGTTGATGTTGATTAATTTGTCACATAACTTATGTACTTCAGTAACGGTACTTCCATAGTTATTTTAACCCAAAAGACGATTTTTTCCTAAATCTAACTAAGCTGTTTCCTGCAAGACTGTGTGCCTGTAGCAAGCGAAAATTGACACGTGTTGCTGGCTTTCATAGGTAAACTAATTCACTTTTAGTAAGATATCATACAAACTGTTGTATGAGGAGACGTTAAGTTAGGTAACTTAGTTCTGGGTTCTTTACCTGTTGGTAGTGCATCCCACCACACAGCAGATTTAAGGCATTTTTCTGTTGATTGCCAGCAGACAAAAGCAACAAGTCGGCAGATTCACACCATCCAAAGTCAATGGAGAGCTATTAATTGTTTTCCCCTCCGGTGTGGGCGGAACTTAATTGCGCTCTGTCTCTATTGTACAATCGGGGGGACTTCCAGATAAACCTTTACACGCTACATTCCAATGAATCGAGCCCTGCTCTTGCTTGACTGGGATCGAAGAGGAAATAACTTTTGTTGGCTCTTTCACAGTCCCAGGAAAGCAGGTTTGGACCCAAACGCAGAAAAAAACTGCTAAGGAGGCAGCAAAAAGAGTTCACTTCATGAAAATGACCTTACAGCTGAGTGCAGAACAACACCAGGACCGAAGCCAATGACCTGACACTGAAGGAGAGCAGGGTGATTTCACACAGGTGGACAAATTAGGGTGGGGCAGATGATCGCGAAAAAGGGAAAACAGTCAAAGGGAAGGAAGTTAAACCAGACAAGACGTCGGGGGAGAGTGACCTTACAAAATAAAACAGGAAACAGACAAAAATCCCTGGACCAGGACAGGCTCAGCATGCAGTTTAACCCTGTTTCCACACAAGAATATCAATAATAAGCTGCTTTTCATCCAATGCCAACGTTGGTCAAAGGAAAGATTATGGTTACGTTTAAGGGTGCTCCGATCAGGACTTCTGGGGCCGATCACTGACCACTGGAAGCAGATTCGTAGGATCACCGTTCGCTATTCTCTTTGTATGTTTGCCGGTCCACGTGTCTCGAAACAATACCGGTCAAATGTCATCTGTTTATTAAGTTTAAAAACAATCGATAGACAGGCAATATAAAAGCAGGATTTGTGAACACGTTTGTTTCCGGCCTCCGAGAATTCAGACTGCATCTCAAACTCGCCGTCATTGTCATTAGGCCTGCTCGGTTTCAGAAGGGCTGTACCGAATAGGTCGAAGCACCCCTCCAAGTAACAGTGGTCAGTTGTGTGCCTCCTGTCCTTTAGAGGACATCTTTAAAGGCTTGCAAATGAAGTACAATCTAGGGGCAAATACGTCACTCCGGATGATAGTATCACACCACAGAGGACATTTCATAGGCATGGCACTGGGAACATGTTTGATGTGGCATGCTTTAATATTGCTTTAATTTCATACTCGCACACGCACACTTAAAAACACACACACATCCTAGCTGCCCTGATCTTCCCGCTACTCCATTCCCAAGCTATCACTGCAACGGGCATTCATTCCCCCTTGCCTGTATACTCATGCAATATCTATGTTATTTAGCCCAGCAGATAAAGACCTGTGTGAGCCATGCATTACCGTCTCAGATGCGCACACACACACGCACACACACAGTCAGATACTGTACACACACCCTCCCACGTCGATGGGAACCACCATCCTTATTCCATTTCCCTGAGTGAATACATTATTCCGGCCCGCTCCCTCCACCTCGGTTTGACAGGGACAGATTGAGCCGGCCTCTGATAGCTGCAGTAGCTATTGTTATGGGAAATGGAGCTGCACATTTACATTTACTCATTCTATTACTTTGATGGATCTTCTGGGCAAGCAGGCAGCTATTTTATCGTTAGGGTGCGATGTGTCTTTTGGAGTAATGCAGGAAAGATTGAGGACAGGTAATGAAATGCTTAAAAAGTGCAACGTTTTTTTATCAAACCCTGCAGACTTTGCAGATAGTGACTAGTTAGTAGGCCTTGGCGCGTCAGGATTTACCCAGAGTGTAATGATGCTGTTACTGTAAAGTAAATGAAACTCTGAACAAAGGGAACAGTCACATTAGAAACTTGAATTGCAATCCTGTTTGGTTGATGTTGGCAAGCAGACAAGGCACATTTGCACACTCTTGTAAGCAGCAGGGCCTGTTCACACATCCAATCCCCATTATATGATAAGCTAATTGTGATTTATACCAAATTCACATGCTCCAGTCCCAGAATGTAGAATAGCCTTGCATCAATATTCATATTTCTATGGCGACAAACCAAATAACTGAAAAATAAAGCAAAAATACAATAATACAAAGTTGGCCTTTCATTTTCAACTGAGAGAAAATGGGATTGGTAAACTGGTACAATAGTGATCTGAATCATGTCTCTCTGTGGTAGTGGCAAAGCCAAGGGGTGGCAATGGTAATCTGTTGGTGCACGTATGCAGCCCCACTGGAAAAAGTTTCAAGCCGCACACCCATCCAGCTCTTCTTCCCCAATGTGTTCATATAAAGTCAGCAGTCAGTTGTGTACAGTACATGCTTGTGTGGCAAACTTTGCTACATGTGTTACTAGAAAGGGGCACTCAGAAGAGTGCAGATCTCCGCCAGGTGTGTCTGCAACGACCGCTAATGTATCGTGTGACACCAATGGCCTGTAAGGCATCGGCAAACTCACTTCATTCAAACTCAAAAACAAGCTGCAATGTATGCAGGAGAAAGGCTCAAAGTCGTCGTAAAAGCCACGTCATACAATCTCGCCAAAAACAAACTGAACTCAACAAGGTTGTCTGCCCCCATGGTAGCAGCTGAGTTGCGCCAAGGTAGAGCAGTGTGTGTACTGGTAGTTCCCTTAGCTGTTAGTCAAACACACCGTACCAAACCATAAAAGTGAGCCAACTTAACAAGCGGTGATGTACGCAAGCAATGAGCTGTACAGCATCGTAAAACACACTTCATTCAGTATCGAAAACAAGCGCCGGTGTATGCAGGCATCGGCTCGAAATCGTCATATAATGCACTTCACACAGTCTTGGCAAAAACTAAATTAAACTCATCAAGCTGTTCGACGGTTTAGCAGCGGTTGAGTTGCGGCGAGGTACAGCAGTCTGCGTACCGGTAGTTCCGTTAGCTGTTCGAAAAAAAAAGAACAAATGTCAATCAGTGTGTCAAACATGTTGCCACCTGCTGGAGAAACAGTCGACCAATCAGAGCTTTGTTAGTAGCATAAAGAGAAGGGTCATCCCTTTTCTTTATGCTACCTAGCTAACTACAACAATGAGAAGTATTGAGAGGAAAGTGACCAACAAATTGTGCCACGGGTGGATGAGATAGACGCAGCTGTAAAGGTTGTTGTAAGTTCACTTACAAAATCAACTCTTCTGTGTCGACTAATGTGGATGGGACAGATACGTCCTCTGGTTACGATGAGTAAGGATCCGTTACCGATTAGTTACTGATCAGTAAGGACAAATGTAAACTAACCAGAAGTTGGCTGACATGAACATGATCTGAATCAGTAGTAGGAATGGAATACATGGAAGGTAATTAGGATACAAAAAAAGGGAACTGTATTCCGTTACAGAAAAAAAGCCATATTCAGATTACCAATTTATTAACTATATAGAATATATGTTGTTTTAAAATAGATTTTGCAATAATGAATAATATACTACCATGCAGATGTGGACACATTACAGCACACATGTCTCAAACAATGCCCTCTAATGTTAGTGTGAAAAAAATATTTTGCCTTCATTTTGTATCTTAAAACATCACAGAACAGTGCAAGTTGCAGCTATGAAAGTGTGTGTGTAACATTAGGTAAGCTCCAATTAACTGCACATTAATACGTATGTTGCAGCCAGAGACACGTGTGGACGCCGGGACGTGGCGTCTGATGGGTGTTGCATAGACAGCAGGCTCATGACATAAATGTTCTGAGCAGTTGACTGAAGAATTATACATGTTTTTGATTAATTACAAGGTTATATTTCACCTTTGAAAAATACCAGACAAGCTGTGTGTCTATGTGTGGGGACGGGGAAAAAAGCAGAACTCAAAGACAAAGTACAAACCAGTGAAGCCTCAGACAGGAAACACTTGATAGATTCGTTCTGCAAACATGACTTCACCTCTGCAGCGAGAGATCCACTCAAGGCCACTTCACTCGCATCCCTGTTGAGTTCTCCTGTTGTATAATACATCGCAAGTTACCAAGTAACCAGAGCTACAAGTGCAACTTTGCAAATGGATAAAGATGTTTTTTTTTGTGTTTATTCATCACACAAAGTACTAGTTCTATGGACATCATACAATTGTCCCCGTTGTGTGATTAATCATAGCTTCAAAACTCCATTAGCTTTGATAGAAGATTTAAATAATGGCTCAATTTGTCCTTTAGGTCAAGTTAATTCAATGTTTCCTTCTGTGATTCATATCAGCCATTAGGATTCAGCCCAGATGCACTTTACCGGGCTGAGTATCTTTTCTTTCTTTTTTGAGACTGGCCCTCGGGTCAGTCCGTCGAGGGACAGCAGGTGACTAACATTCTGTCTGAAATGAGAAAATAAAGCCCCTCTCAGACAGAAAACAGAACACTGCTGGCTCTATGTTATCTTTTTTATAAACTTTGGTCCCTGTTACGCACATTTCCTGTCATGGCTTCCTTGAAAGATGACAGCACTTTTAGTTTCACAATTCCTCGTTGGAACTTTCCAGAGGTGGAAAGAGAACTAAAACACGTCTTTATGCTGCGTTCACACCAAACGCGTCACGAATTCATCGCGCCACATATTCGCGTCATTCGCGCCGCCGATCAAAACGCCGGGGACCATTTGTGTTCATGTGTGAATCGCGCGAATCGCGCTGGACGCGCCGGAGAGGGGGCGTGGCTTATCGCCCTGAAAGCCGTTCAACTGTCCGCCATTAACCATGAAAAAAATAACCTATTTCTGCTTAGTACGTGTTGTGGAAGTCACAGATATCCCGGGAAACTAAACGCCGTCATGTCTGGTTCATAATATTGTCCAGAGGAGCTCCATGGATTTTATCGAGCTGTATTCACTGTGTCTAGCAAGCCACAGGTCGCTGTTTACTACAGCTGTATGAACAGAAAATAAACTGATTTGGCTGTGATTTAACGGCAATAAACCGACAAAAAGGGACTCCGAAATAACTACGTAATGATGCCGATTTGATCGTAGAGCTCTGGCTGAACACAGATGGCTACAGTATTTATTTCCTGATTCAACAAAGGCAGGACGTCACTGATAACAGGGGGAGCAACTCAACGCTGATAGGCTATCGCGCCGGGGCGTAACGCGAATATTTCGCAGAAGTTGAAAAATTTCAACTCGTGCGTCAGGGCGATTTGGCGTTTGACGCGGATTCGTGTCAATCGCGCCGCAAATTCGCGTCAATCGCGCCGCGCCATCGCAAATTTGCGCCGCGCCAGTCTCATCGCGTCTGTACATAGACTTTGTATGTAATCTACTCGCGCGAATAATTTGCGACGCATTTGGTGTGAACGCAGCATTAGGCCACAACATAGATTGCGTTAAATATCAAATTGTAAATGCTGCAGTCGGCGCATGCAACCGTCAATTCTAAATATGCAGCTGCCACCCTCAGTGTAGACTCACAAGAATTAACCAAGAAAGAGACTATATAAAGACGACTACACAAAAAGGACGACAACAAATATGTGTCAGTGGGCGTGCTAGCCGGGGGGGGGGGGGTGCATCGGACCTTAATTAAAATAAATGCTACTTTTTGTAATTACTATGCCGGGGTAAAATAATGCTAAATATAACCACAACCCATGTGTGATCCTTCATTTGAATGTTTTGAAGCGGCTGCAGTGAACTTGGCCTGTACAAACATTTATAAGGGGATGATCCCACCTAGACCGTAGCAACAGGCGGGGACGCTTCAAAAACAGATTTTTGTGAAGATAATATCAGACAATCATAGACATCTTAATAGCCTAGTGACGTGTATTTTCCACACATCTAACTATACATGTGCTGTGGTTCTGAGTGGCAGGTTTTCTACTGTGAGTCTTAATAAACAGCCTCTCATGAGACCGTGGCCTGATTGAGTTATTTCCTCTTCGTACGATCACAGAGAAAAGAACAGATAGTAGTTTTCATCACAGTGGGGCTGCGTGCCTGCAAATTGGTATTTTTATCCCCCCTGTACTTGTTTGGCAATTTGTTGACTCACAGTGGATTTAACTGGACGCAAGTGGATAGATAGGCACTTAGTGTTTCCTGTCTGTTTAGATTAAACAAGCACACAACAAGATGTAGAGCTGACTGTTTTGAGCTGTTGCTCGGAAGGCTGCACGTGGTAATGAACATTCACGGTAGCTACAGTATGTGGGTTGATATGGATGTTTAAAATAATGTATTCTGCACCTTTATCAAGGTCGAGACTAGGTGATGTTTCTGTGACGGGTCTGCCCATCACAGAACAGTCTGGCCTCCCCCAGAGAGCCCTGTTGAGTAGGAAAAAGAGGTGACACTGATTACCATACACCGTCCACATCCTTTCCAGCTGTGCAGCAGCTGTTGACCAAAAATCACTTCCCCATGTCCTCCATGCTTGGAGCTGCTCTTGTGACTGTATTTAATGCTTTGCACAGCTGACTTGCACATATCAAACTATAAATAGGAACTCGTCGGCGCAGTGGTGGGCACGGTCACCTTACTGAGTGCTGGCTCTCGTCCTCTGCCTCAGAGACACTTTGAGGCTCCTCACCCAATACTATAGCTTTTGTTATTAACTGCTCGACAAGGAAAGAAAGGGGAGTGGAATGGCAGCCATCTTCTCACCTGCACCGCGTGCACTTTTGGAGATTTAAATACGCGCTTCAGGTCGTGGTTACGCCCATGAGACGCAGCTGAGACGCCATCCTGCACTAAGCCGGTGTAGGCTGCTGCCTAAAGTAATACGAGAGCGCATTCTGTTACGTCGGATATGCAAATGAAAAATGTGTCTGAACGGTAAATTGGTGGGGTGCTTTTTAAATGTAAAAACAAAAGCAGGAAGCATTCATTTGAACCGATATTAATTTAGGAATGGATTATTGAAAGGAAGCAATATTTCTTGTGAGCAGCAGAGTGCTGGGACATGACTCTGTTGTATTGATGGGATTAGTTCCCCCCCATTGTTTGTTTATTTCATACAGCGTTTATTTGTCCAGGCTTTTATTTAAAACTTTTATTTAAGTATTTTCAATAGGCCCTTATCGCCTAGTGGATGCACATACAGTGCAAAAAGTATTTTTAAAAATCTTGCTTTTAAATGCCCAAATAAGCAATGTGCAAACCACCCGGAGCTGCCAGAGCACTGCAGCTTAATAGGGTTCAAAAGTCAGCACTAATCTATGTCTTCAGCATGTTAATGACACTACTGACCATCAGACTAACTCCCGAGTGACGCCATCCAAACTCATTATGTCAGCGTTACATTAGCCGGAGACTCAGACTGACCCCTGACCACATGTTGAGGAACTACTGCTCCTGACCAGCACTCAGCTACATTATTGATTGGCTTATGCAGAGGGGCCGGACAGCAAACAAACTCATGAGTCAGGCAAGCATGTAGCACATGCACAGGTCATGTACTGCTCTGCACTGTCACTTAAATAATACACTCCTGGCACTCTGTTTCCATCTGGAATTCACTGCAGACCAGGGCACTTTCTGTGAAATGGAAAACTGTGCACTGTTAACATGCAACATAATGGACAGTTGCTAAGCCTTTTAGTATGTAAAACAACCCCGCAAGAACCCGGAGAACAATAAAGCTTGAGAAGCCTTTATTTCTTCTTTTTGAATACCATAAATAATAATGAACATTTCACATCCAGTCGCCTCTCAGCCTTATATGACTAATCAAGAAGACTTGGGTTAACTGTCTGTTTGCAGCTGCCTGGCAGAGGTGTGGGGCGAATAGAGGAGGAGGCACTGGTTCATCCCAGAGAGATCTGTCAGATGAGAGCGATGAAACACATCTGGCCTGTCGGCTGCTCGCAGGTCTTTAATATTCACAGGAACTCTCAGGAATTGGCTGAAAGAAAAGAGAGAAAAAGAAACCCCACAATGAATAATTGATGCATGTGGTGCCACAGAGCTACTTCCTTCTGTTAATTGGATTTCAAGAAAAAAAAGAAAAACTGAGAAATAGGTAATAAAATAAGAAATCAAGAGATTATTTCCATGCTGCTGGCAAGGCTGTTACAATATGGTCAGTATGGCCTTAATTATTCATTCCTTTAAAGACCCGCTGCCCACTGGCTGACCTCCAGCTGCTAGACTGTATATAAGAAGTGGACGTGGTCATCGTGACGTCACCCATTGGTTTGTGGACGTTTTGAAGACTCTAGTTCGGCCGTCGCAATCTTGGCACTTTTGCAACCAATGAACAGAAGCTACCATATTTGGAATGCAGAGGAGTGTCGTAGAGACGTCGTATACCTCTCTGGTAGCGGCAGTGACCTGTCAATCGCCCTAAAGCATAACCTGCTTTATGGTGTATTTGACTCTAAATGGACTATCATTTACGAAATGAACATCATGCTGTGTTCAAGAAGACTTGAAACTAGAGATTGAGACCATTTACAATGTTTACTGAGGTAATAAATCAAGAGAGAAGTAGTCATTTTCTCATAGACGTCTATACAATTAGACTTTTTGCAACCAGAGGAGTCGCCCCCTGATGGTCAGTAGAGAGAATGCAAGTTTTAAGACACTTCAGCATTGGCGCCACTGGGCAGAACCAGAGGTTGCCGCCTGGCAACGATACTCAACTCTAGACCAAACGCCTTCCGCCGCTATGAACTCAGTCCGTTCACAGCGTTACAGAGGTGTTAAAACCGAACGTCACACAGGAGATGTGCATTTTCTGCGTAGCTGCAGGCTACAGTCATTTAAAGAGCAAAGAGATGGCAGCCCATCTGTTGGCTAACAAAACCAGGTTAAAACAAGCAGGAGCGGCAGAGAGAGGAAGGTCATAATATAGGCAGCAGTCCTTCATGTTTCACTGCCCCACGGCAGCCTTTATGCCTTTGGTGACTAGCAGGGCAGCGACACTCGCTGAGCTGTTAAAACAGCTGCGCACATTGGAGGAAATTTATGGCATGCAACAATAGAACAGGCTCGTTTTAGAGATCTAAAGGCTGGCCTGTGTGCGTGTGTGTGCGCGGGGAGAGTCTGTGATGACTACCAGTGTGTACTCGGTGACACATCACAGTTCAGTAACCCATTACATGTGTTTTCCACGTATACTTTTGAGAGACACAACTACAATTGTGTCATTAGTTTGGACCGTTTTACTCCACAAGCCCCGGTGAGATGATCCAGCGTTTTCATTACAGGCTGATATGCTAGATGACCGAGGTACCGAGGACGTGGAGACAGTATCAAAGAAAAGATGAGGTCTGTATCTGATATACTCAGTATCTCTCTCCCTGAAGCGCATATCTGTGCCTCAATGATGCAATACAACACATACATTACAGTATGTTATGTGAGTTGCTGTAAGCCTGGTGTTATAAGAACATACACATAAGACATTGCAAGTGCTTTAATAAGGTCAAATATCACAGTAGGGTTTAATGGCTACCCCAATTCGCATGAAAGTTTATAAGCTGCTCAGTGTGGCTGTAATGTATTAAGTGTGGTTACAGCAGGCTGTAAATCCTTTATGACAGCTCCACATCTAGATAGAGTATGGAGGCGCTTATTTCCATCACATGTTGATAGGGAGATACGACATATTTTATTGAAAAGATTGTGTAACTGCTTATGGTTCTTGTTCATGTACAAGGTTGTTTTTCCACCACTGCTTATCAGTCTTGCTAATGCTAACGGTCCCAGCATCGGAGGTAGAAACTTGGTTCTACAGGTAGCCAGTGCTTTTTATACATGGCGCAAAAGCTGCTACCGCGGATCTCCATATGTAGATCTCGGAGCCTTGCCAAACTAAAATGTCAAGTCCAAGCAGTCATATAGTACATGCTAATTTTGAGGATAAAAAAGTGGTCTATGTGATGGTGTGTACAGTGAAAGAATAATGAAGTGTGGAATTGCTCTTTAAAGAAAAAGTTGAAGATTTTGGGAAACATGCTTGCTTTCCCCGTATTACAAGAAGCCAAGTGGGGGAAAAAAATGTCATATCAGCTTCCTGTTTGTAATTCTTAGCCTGAGATATTGTGAATAGCTAGGATGTCTCTCACTTGGTGATAATAACTACATCAGTGTGAAGAAAGCTATTGCAAAGTAGCCAGAGTGCCTACCAACCCACAAACTAATATCTGAGCATCTCCAGCCACGGCTGGAGAACTATCTCTCTACATTTCTTGCAAGCCAATCAGAGCAGACTGGACTTTTTCGGAAAGGGGGGCTTCAAGTGACAGGAGCATTTCAGACAGAGGGTGAATAGACATGAGAACATTGAAGCATGTATGCATGTTCAAGTAGAAACCCGATAGACATGTATGAACCAGAAAATGAGCATGATACGTCCCCTTTAAGAACAGAGACAGGTTAGCTGTTTTCTGCTGATTTCAGGCTCTATGCTAAACTAGGCTAACGACATCACAGCTATAGCTCTGCACTTAATACAGACATGAGAGTGGTACCTAACTCTTGGCGAAATGTTCAATCAGAGAAATTTTATTTCATTCATGAGGCTCCCAAAGTTTTAAATGCGGGCTCTCTAAATATAATGGTTGTACCTTTAAAATAAACGCCCCAAATAATGGACCATACAAATAGCTTACGTTTAAATGCTGAGACTCATTATTAAACAAGGCTGTCAAGGTTAGTACGTCTTGAAAAATTGACTCCCCTGTGCAGCTCCCTTTGAAAAGTCTTTAATGACTATTTAGTCCATTTTAATGTCAGCCTTGAAAAGCTGGGCTGGGCGTTACAATTTGGAAAACAGTCACTGGACCGATTTATATGCTGCTGTATCCCATTTTAATTGACTGTTTTTAATGTTTTTATCAGTTTGATAAAGATCCTCCCCTGCGTTGGTGGTCCTAAAATTTGGGTCCCTGCGGATTGCATGTGTTACACCACCACCACCACCAGGCAGCTGCACCAAGGGAACAAAATACACTATGCACAAATGAAGGAAACCGTGTACGTAATAATAATGACTCGGAGGATAAAGAGGAGTCTGAATAGCACCAGGCTGCCAAGGGGATGAGAATAGATGAATGGTAAAATTAATTAGCATCCTCTGAGACAGTGTGATGATGTTAGTCCAGGGTGAGTTGGCTCTCAGCGGTTTGGAGGCCTCAGAAGAGGATGGTGATTATGGAATAAGTCGTTTATACAGCTCAAACGCACTCCTCACTGTGAAGAATTGTTTTTTTGAGAAGGGAAAATTAATTCAATGAAAACTGAAATATCATCGTCTCGTTAATTGTCTCTAAAGAGCAGTGTGGTTCGCGGGGAAGTCATCTCAACAAGCCTGATGAATATGCATTTCCGCAAGTGAGCGTTGCAGTTGATATTGATTGTATTCTTTACTTAGGAAAACTTCTAAATATAGCACATTTACGGTATCTTGTAAAGTGTTGTTTCTTAAGTTGCACTCATGCACATGTATTACCACTGAAACATCTGCAATTCAATTATATAAATGTGAAACATATCAATGAATTCATCAGTTCATATTCTTCATCTGTTAATCCTGTCAATGACCTAGCACTTAGTACTAGTAATCTTCAAAAATAAGACCACATAATCCCCGTTTCTTCATGTCATAAGGAAAGTTTTTCCACAGAGGTTTTAAATACGAGAGGAGTGACGCAGAGATACGGCTTAATCACAGTAAGCCCGCCCTAAAGCATACTCTGCTTTATGGTCTATTTGACTCTAAATGGACCATCATATACTAAATTAACACCAGTCTCTGTAGACTGTAAAGAAACACGGACGTAGCATCAGTGAGAAGACGTTCTAAGCAACAACGACCTCCTAAAAAGGTTAGCGTGGACGCTACAATAGCATCACTTCTATCAGAGTATTTCTTCACCGAGACATGAGCAGATGTTGGCGCTGAAGGATTTTCTTGATGAAATAGATGTTTTTTGCTTTTCTCCTGATTGGCTTTGGTAAAAGTTTGACCGGCAGATGGTTCATCCAATCACCTGCCAAGAGCCACAGAAGATACAGCGGAGCACTCCCTGAAACGAGTTTTCTGACCTCAATATGGAAAATCAGTGAGCTGAGAGGACAAAAAGAAGACAGAAGTGGTGGTTGCTTCCAGGTTTCAATACAAGAAGCATTGATAGCCTGAGGTTGTCCTGGGTTGTAACATTCAGTGTGTGAAGACAGTTGTTGGTGAGAAAAGGAGCCTAAATGCCAAGTCAATGCCTCTAGATAAATGAGGGTTTAAAAATAAATAAATAACTCAGTGTAATTGATATCAAGCCTCTTACTTGCAGAGGCATTGACTCGAGTTTCCCCCTAATGGAATGAAGGAGAAAAGTTTGACTCCGCTGCTGCTACACATCTGGACAGGTGCGTCTCATGAGTCAGCACGCCTGCAGAGAGTTGCACACTCTCGATTTGGCTCAGCAGCTGTTCCGCTTCACTTTAGCTCCCAGCATGCCATCGCCTTATTACACTCTTATTAATATAATATCATTAAGTCTCCTCCCGACCGTCTGAGTACCGCAATTCATACACACCTCGTATCTTTCATCCCTTTTGGCAGGGCCAGATAACGGCAGAGTCCAGAGAGATCTACAGCGGGTTCACGAGGGTGGAACTGATTATTTGCTGGCCGATTGGAGTCTGTGGAGGATAGAGGGTGAACTGGAGAGGTGGTTTGGGGAGGGGGGCATTGAATCATTTGCCGTATTTATTATCCGTCCTGCATCTCCTAGATCATGTAGAAGAATGGCCTCCATAACCTTGGGCGTTCATGGCCTCTGAAAACTCTCTCCTCACCCCCCCCCCCAATCGCTATATTTTCATAACAAATCTGTCAAAAAAAAAAACAAAAAAAAAACAGCAAACAGAAAACTCACATGAGCTCATGGCCTCCAACATGCTTAAAGTCAATATTTATTGGGAGATAATGAAGGAGGGCCGGGAGAGCGAGGGATCGATACAGCCGAGCCCTGATGACGGAAACCGGCAACGCCGGGCCGGGTGCTTCGCTAACAAGGCCAGGTGTGATTTAAAATTTATCAAAGATCTGGACGTGTTTCTGTGTTCGGGTTTAAAACAATTTTTTTCAAATCACTTTGGCTGCTTCTGATAAATGTTTCCCCGCTGCGGTGAATCTCAAACTAAAAAACAGCCCCAAAATCTACAAAATCCAATAACCACACCAGAGTTATTTCCCCTGACTGGGTCTCTGAAAAAGGCATTCACTATTTAATTTCTCCAATGAAAAACAGACAGATGAAGCTTTTTTTAAGGAAATTTAGTGGGTCCTTACGGCATGCTAAGGAGGCTGTTTTTGCAGATTTACAGGCTCCCAGCTATTTGACATAAAGCCAATATCCCTGTATTCCTGAATATTGCAATGATAAAGTCAGGACCTGTGCAAACGATAATAAAATAACCCAGACAAGATTTGTCATTTATGAGTTGCACTATTACATCTTTAGAGCTGGTAATAGTTTTAGCGCTTGGCTGGTGCACCTTGTCTCAAACCATAAAAGCGCACAATCATTTTGGTATTGACTTTATGGTTAACAGAGAAGAACGGACATTTGAACAGAGTGTTTGTGCACCCAAACATTACACCCACAGTGTGACACATGGACTACACTTGACCCCCAAAGTCCAGTTTGCTTGATTGGTGTGAACACCGTGTACTGTACCGCTTGAAAAGGCGGTCTCGAGTACTGTTTCATAAATTTTTATGGTCTAGATTTTAGCCATCCCTTCTAAATGGTCACTTCTATTTTTATAAGGTGGAGTCCGCCATTCCACCGCAGGATTTAAAGTTAGGTCATTAATGTTAGTTCACATTAAAAGCACTCCACAACTAAAACAATGGGGTGCCTTTTACTATGGAGCAGCATCAGTAAATGAGATGTATTTGTCACCAAGGTCAGCACTGACACTAAACAAGACGTGGTCACTCTGGGTACTTTTGGACAGCATCAAGTCAAGTCACTTTATTTCTACAGCCCAAAAATCTGTACAACACATGACACCCTCTGTCTCTGGACCCTTGTTTCAGATAAGAATAAACTCCCTCAAAACACCTTTAACTGAAACCTCAGGAAGAGCAGCTGAGGAGGGATCCGTCTGCCTGGACGGACGGACGCACAATAGATGTCGTGTGCACGGAATGAAGTAAAATTACAGCTTAGACAACCAAAGAGACAAAATAATATGTAGAATGAAAAACATATATGAAAAAATGGATCCAGGAGGAAATTCAAGCAGCTTCCAGGTGTCGCCAAACAGAAGCTGAGCCACAGGACCTCCTTTACGCCATGGAACCAGTACCAGAGGGAGAAAGAGAAAGACAAGAGGACAGGCTGAAGGACGGAGACCCAGATCCAACATATGGGATGTGGCAACCAGGGGGAGAGAGAGAGAGGTCCCAGGATAGAGAAGCCCGGGTTAAAAGAAAGAGACAGAAGAGAGAGGCAAACAGCTGTGCTTGTGGGACACAGCGACAGAGTGGATTAGTTTTAAATAATGTGAGGAGTAATGGAACAAGAAGGAGCCCCCCCCCCCCGTGAGCTGCAGGTGATGGGCGGCAGGCCTCCGCCTCATCACCAAAGCAGCAAACTCTCATCACTGGGCTCTGCCGTTTAGTGGAACGCCACTCGCGCAATGTTCTGGATAAAATCAGTCGCTCATGCCATGATAGAAAAAAACTCAACTTTTTCAAAACTACACAAGTTTGTTTGGCTGCACCAGTTGCCCTTTCAGTTGTATGTTTGGGCCGAAACCTCAATGTTTATGACTTAAACCCCCTCCAGCTCAGACCAGTGTTCTAGTTCACCCCAAACACGTCGGATGGGGTTGAGGTCGAGAGCTGGCTTTGTTGCACACATTGAAACAAAAAAACAAACTCACAAGATAGAATGCAAAAGTACGGACGTCACTTGGGGGCTGCCGCTCTATCAACAGAAGTGAAACGTGTTCCTGTGGTTATCTGTCCATATTCTACACAATCTGTTTCACATGAAGCGTGTCCTCCCTTCGATAACCACCCTGTCAACCAGTTGTGGGGTCCTGCCTTTAATTTTTTCTCCAGCTCCCTGGGAAGTAAGAAAGAACATTGTGAGGCAGCCGGCAGCGGATTGGACCAGTATTGTGAGGCAGCCTCATCAGCGCAGGACGGCAGGTTCCTCCCCTCCTTGGCCCACCGCTGATGTAAAAGCCCGTGACAGGTCACGTTGACCCCGGTGGAGCTTTTCTGTGCCTGGCTGATAAGCTTCATCTGTATCAGGTCAAACAATGGAGAGAAGGCCCAGACTGTAACGTAGCGATACCATGCCATTTCATTGAGAGGCTCTGTCAAGAAGACCGACACCCGCGTTATCCCAACTGCAATCTCCGTGCAACACGGCGACGGCAGTGTCATTGAGCATGCCTCTGAGGGGGATCACTGACAGATCGACACATTTAATATGGAACAGTACAAAACAGGTACAGGTACAATCCTCATATAGTGAAGCGTTTTGCCAAAGTGAACTTTCCAGACACATTTATTGGGCTGATAACATTACTCAAACACAGTGTATGACCATTGTAAACAATAAAACAGAAAAAAGGCATCAGCTCAGACTGAGAACCGCTCCGGAATTCAAAGTGCGCCAAGCTTTTTAAAATTCTCAACTTTTTTTTTTTTTTTGTTAATTCCTCTTAATATATTTATTTTGAATGTTAATTCATGACTTTTCTTTACATATTCATTTTTCTGCAGTATTGATAATTATAATATGTACAAACGAGGCCAAGACACTAGTTGTTCTGAGGCCGTAGGAAAGCCCGTCAGCATTTGCTCGTCTCCCGTGACATGACTGGTTTTGGAAAAATGACAAGGTACAGTAAGGCTGTGTTCCCTCTGCGTCGCTTTTTGCTGATAGCATGCCTTGTGGGTAATGAAATGTCCGCGTGGGGCTGCGCGCCGACCACTTCGTCTTGACCGGAAGGATGGGGGCAGTAACTTAAGTCCTCGGATTTTCCCACTGTCAGCAACATTTTTTATGTACAAAGGCGTTAAAGTCCCAACGTCGTCCTATTGGTTGGGAGGTCAAATAAATGCTTCCCTGTTTTTTTTATTTTTATTTTTATTTTTACTTTGTTTCCAAGTGTCTTATTTTGGTTTTCTCCCAAAAAAAAGTTTTGGTATCAAAATGTCCGTATAGATATAGTTGTACAGTGGGGATGGGGGGGGGGGGGGGGGGGGTGGGGGGGGGGGGGGGGGGGGGATTGTTAGCGTGTGCTAGATCGAAGGGGTTCAAACTGTTCTCAATGTATGAAAAGAAGAGTCTCTTCGCTCGCGATACAAAGTTCCTTATTGGTACAATGTCCGGTGTTTATACAATGCCATGAAGTAATCTGGGATGAGATGCAGCCTTTAGCCCCGTTTCACATCTCTCTCCTCCTCCTCCTCCTCCTTGTCCTCCGTCCTCCCCTCCTCCTCCCTCGCCTCGTCCCGCTCTCTCCGTCTCTTCGACAACCGTCTCCATGCTCATCCAAGGGAGGCTACTTCAGCAACCACTCGTTCACTGGAAGAGAGGAGAAGGACAGGAGTGAGAATATTGATTTATATATGCAGCACTCTCCACAGTTCAGCTATTCTCCAGCATTACCCCACCCCCACCCCCCACACCATATTTCATCTTTAGGAAAAATACATACAATTCAAAAGGAGTGGCACTCGAGTGAATGTGTCGCCGGGTGGGGTGACGGGATGGGGTGGGTGGTGGTCGGTGGGGGGGTGCCATTATGTTTTGAGTGGCGGCCTTGACAGAAAATGATACCCGAAGCGAGCAAGTGCCAAGACGTAAACATTGTAATTTGATAAAAAGAAATATATATATATATAAAAAAAGGTGTCTCGCTGTTATGGGAAAGAAGAGATTTATTGGAGTATTATTATAATCACATTTCCTTTCATCAGCTGAAAATTAAAGAGTAAACACACACACACACGCACGCACGCACACACACACACACACACACACACACACACACACACACACACACAC
>NW_022280034.1:15543446-15632671 GCF_004355925.1 Anarrhichthys ocellatus
ACACACACACACACACACACACACACACACACACACACACACACACAATTAGCTCCAAAGCATCCCCTCTTTCCCCTTCAGATCAATTCTCTGGGGAGGGAAGGCATGTGTCTAGTTGCCTCTGCTCCAAAGGTTGAACTTACACAAATCAGAGATGTATTTTCCCTTTCAATGAGACCCCCCCCCCCCACACTTCATCTTGAAGGTCTTTAACTCTCTGAACAAATAAATAAGCATGTCTGCTTTAGTGGGGTTTGGGGGTTTTGCTCTGAGGTTCCCTGGTGATGAGGGCATTTGTTTTTTAGGCTCACGAGAGTCTGAGGCGGGCGGGGGGGGATTGACATCTACCCCACGACCGCTGCGCACAATAAGAATGAAGGGGGGGGGGGAATGAGGGAGAGATGCAGACAGAAAGGCAATCATGGTGTGTGTCGGTAAGTAACACAATGACTAGTAGGGACTCAGGCTACCTCTCGCCTGTAGCCTATTTACGCTTCGAGGGTGATATTCAGCATTCTGTGCGGCAGCTGCCCAGATATATATTGGCTGAAACAGAGGAGGAGAGATGACAGACTGCCGCAACACCTCCCGGGTTGCAGTGAGCTGTGACAAGCCAGTTTTCAGCCTCCCAGATCCGCCAGATCCATCAGTCGGGGCCAAACAGGTGTTCTGACTGTCCAGCCATCTGACTTTCTGCTGCCTGTTTTCTGTCCCTCCTTCTCTTTAGCACATCAATCTGCAGTCTACACGATGTCAGACACCAGCTGAGTCTCAGCTCTGGACTTAAATTAGATATTAATTTAATTAGTTATAACAGTGGGCGTAAGTCAAGCAATAATCTTCTGGAATCCAAATGTGGATGTCGAATCAGTCGTATGCAGAATCTGAGGGCAACGGGACACGATTTGGGTATCGGAAGCATCGGGACTTCTGTTTGTAGTCTGAGTACTATTGACCAATCACGTTGGAACAGTCTTTAGTTGAACTTTACATTGACACGAGCAAGTAATAAAAGTGTAAAACAACAATGTTATTACCAGACATTACCTTGTAATTACCATGAGAACGCTATAGCATTGCCCTGTTGTTGCGACGTAAAGTGCTACCCAAACTAAAGTTCTTGTTGGCTTCTTTGCAGCCTCCCTGCAAAAGCCCACAAAGGCCGGGAGGAAGGGGAGGTGGATGGGTCCAACAAACAGCGATCTTTCAGTCGCTGTTCATTCCCAATGCGATAAGAAAAAAATCTATGTTGATTTATTTGTGACGTTATTTGTGCACTTCCGTAACGGCACTTCCATAGGGATTTGAACACAAACGACAATCTTTTCCTAAACCTAACTAAGTAGTTTTGTTGCCTCAACCTAGCTGAGTTGTTTCCTGTGAGGACGGAAGTTTATTTTGAAAAGACTGTATGCATATAACGAGCGGCAATTGAATCTAGTGCTGACTTTCGTGGAAAAACATATGAAAAATGAGGAGCAACTTTTCATTAAATATCATACGAACCGTTGTATGAGGATACGTTACATATACTATCAACTGTATGACAACAGAAATGTCAAGACATGGAGAGAAGGCAATGACATGGCAACGGGATGAATCAAGGTATCGTTTCTACCTCGGTATTGGAGCTTCTGAACCCTGTTGTTAGGGCAGTCTTTGCCCTGCACGCTGAAGTTGATATTGGTGCGGATGCAGCGGTTGTTCAGCGGCTGGACCGGGCGGACGTTATCGCTCATGCTCAGGAAGATCTGAGACGGCTGGTTCTGGCTCAGCAGCCGCAAGGAGTGCATCTGAGATGAAGACAAGAGATAGGGAGAGAGAAAAGAAGCCTTTTAAAAGTTTGCCAAAGCAACATGGAGATGTGAACCAGGCATTTTGATTCACTGCATTGTTTTCCAGGGTGGGACTCTATGGAGGCTTGGACAAAGAAGAGTGTTGGAGTAAAAGCCTCAGTGCTGGGGTGACATGTTTCACAGGCAGAACAATAGCAAGAGAGAGAATTCTGGGCTGAGACAGACGGTCCCTGGTGCGTTGTGTTGTGGCTGAGGCTAACCTGCATGCGTGTGAGGTACACCGGCTTGTTCATCAGGATCCATGTGGCGGTCTCAAAGCACGGAGGGATGGTCATCGATCCCTCATATGTGATAAAACTACTTGTCTCCGGGTAAATCTCCTCTATGTTCAGGTTGGTCAGTAGATACGCGTCATCTGCAGAAAGAAAGGCAGGAAACAAAAACAAGAGGGGCCTTTTCATCAGAGGATGTACTCTGTATTGTAGTTTCAATTGGTACCAACGTAAGTTGCACAAAAACAACAACAAAAAATGGAAAAAAACAAAGTGTTTTTGTTATCAGATTAATGATCTGGCTCTCTTTTGGATCCAGCCTCAGGTGGCCATTTAAGAAAACTGCACGAGGTACTTCCACGATGGCTTCATTTTTTTTAGACCTGGAGGTTGCTGCTTGGTGTGTGCGTAGAGTGGTATGGGTGGAGTGAGAGAGAGAGAGAGTGATTGGAGCAGAGCAGAGTTTAAGTTTAGCAGAAGAGTTTGCAGTTTGTGCACAAATAAAAGCTGCAGCTCCTCAAGACCAAGAGAAGTGTCCCGCTGTGGATTGGAGTGCCGGGAGGGGGGGGGGGGGGGCTCAGCTTTCCAGGTAAATGCAGCAAGCGCTGGTGAATTTATTGCTTTAATTGTAAAAAATAAATAAAATTGAATGCAGTACTTTTAAATTGATATGGCAAACTTGTTGGCGAATACATCCAGCATTTAGAAGATTAGCAGTTTCTGACCAATATTCGCTCTCTTTTAAGCTCTGTTTTGGTCTCCAACAACTCCTGAGAGAAATAGAAGTAAAGTCATGGGCTGGACAGAAAATCAATGAGCTGACACTCACAGGGGAGCTGCAGATTCAGGACTCTGGACAATAAGCAACTCCCCTTTGTCACATTGTTTTTACTTTTGTCATTTGATACGTTGTTGATTTAATGTAAATTGAAGCATTAAGCTTTAAGTGGTTAAAATGTTCTTGTATTTTTGCTACGTGTATAATATATTCTTTTGTGCATTTTCCCGTAAATGAACGTATGAGCGTGTTTTCCGGGCTCTAAACTCAACCCCTCCACTACTCATCAAGCAACGAGCTCATCTTTCATAACTCATTTCTTCCCTCACTTCTTATTTCACATATCATTTCGTGTTCCGTGAATGACAGGCTGTTGGTGTTGCAGCACAAAACCTCTTTTATCCAAACTGTCTCCACTGTCAGGACGCTAATTAGACAGACTGCAACTCTCCCTCTTCACACTCCAGTAACACGCTCTCAGTAACTTGTCATCTGTTGGGCCTCTGTTGACAAATGGACTGTCTCTTATAATGAGGTCACTGTGGTGGACCACTGCGGCTTTAATGCTTATTCAGCTGTGCTTTGCATCACTGTTAAATACTGCCCCTTGTAAACAGTATTAATCTCAATAAAAAATCTAAAAAAATAAGCTTGATAGGCTGGATTTGAGAAAATCCCCATAAAAAAATTTAAAAGAAATCTTCTCTGATCTTCCCCGCATGAGAAGAGGAGCTCTGTTGCTGATGTTTGATCATGTGGTTGAAATACATAATTCTCTTTGAATGGTGTATATGTGCCTTTGTGTTAGCATTTTTGTACATATGTGATAAAAAAATAAAAACATATATAAATTTGGCAGCAGCACTGGCTGAGGGATATGCCTAAGGCTTCATAAGCATGAGAGAGCGGTGTGTGCATGTGTGTGAGTCAGCATGTGTGAGACAGTGTATCTGAGGGGGTTTTGACAGCTGTCAGGATCCATGCTCCTCCAGCCAGACCCTGAGGAAGACCCCCCCGCCTTCCCCTCGCCCGTAGCCTCCTGCTCCACTCGGCACCTTGGAGACTCCTCCCAGCCACAAGGGGTCAGTGTGTTTATCCAGCCACTCACTGTTCAGTCTCCATTAATCCAATTATTTCTCTTTTATTCAGGCTAGCCCCGGGGCCATCTCCGCATGGGAACCTCTGGAGAGCAATTGTCGACCGCTGCCTCACATGCTGCCTCGCCAACAGCCTCCTCCAGCTGTCAAGAGTTCCCAGTTCACCATCCCCAGACCTGCTTCATTCAATTAGCACTTTTAACCATAACAGTAGTAATTTAAACAGTGTGTTGGTCTGCTCGAACGTAAGATACAGACATTAGCATGTCCGTCTAACTAGCTTACTACCTACAGTAGTGACAAAATCAAGGGTTACTTCCAAGTACAGTTGTGTCCTCATGTGTTGGGTTACATGTTGAGCTATTTCTTCACAATATGGGAGCCTGTCCTGGATACTACTAATAGAGTTAAGGCTACTGTTAGCGAATCTGTCCTACTTTATTGGATATGGGGAAGTTTACGCTAAAAACCCTGATTCAAACTCATTATTTCAGCTAGCTAGCAAACAACATCGGCCAGTTTTCAACCTAAAAAGTCTTTTAAGACTTTTTGCTTCATTTCATTTATGCAGCCATTTATGCAAGCCATGTTTAAGACCCATTCGCTGGGTTGTGGTTTTTTAAGTGAGCTGGCTTGAAACATTAACATTTACACATTTTCCAAATGACTTGCAAAGCTAAGGTTAGCTTAATTAGTTAGCAGACAAAACGGACAGTCCTAGTGTAGAAATGGGAAGCTTATTTTGTCTACCTCTGTCTGAATATATAATAGCCATTGTTTCAAACATTTCTAATAAATTTCAAGCAGGAAATCTATCTCCGTTATCTCCGTACACTTGGCCATGTCATGCGAAAACGGTCCAGCAACAGTAAAGAGGACAAGTCTTAGGGAATTGACAAGGTCAATTAGTACCGATGTTAATTGCTTCACATGGACACTTACTTTTGTATGTTATTCTTGTGATGGTGTCTCTGTTCAGCATTCGATTCAGGAATGAGTTTGATGTCTCAGCAATCTGGATTAAAAGACAGAAAAGACAGAAAAAAGGTGAGGTTAAATAAAAAGAAAAAAAGGTCTGATCATATCATGAATTGAGAGCTCATCTAAAATGAAACTAAATGTAATCTACCCAGTTCAGTACTTTAAGCAAGTGCATTTTTAATCCATCACCTTTGATGCCCATGAAATGTCTGAACCCACTGATGTATTTTGCACAGCCAGACGCTCCTACAGTCTCTTGCACTGCTGCTTTGCCTTCTGGAAAACAAAGGCTCCCACTGTTTTCAAGAAACCATTAAGATCAGCTCACAGACACACACTGCTTCCATGACGAAAAAAGAATCAATCTTCTTATAATTAGCATATTTACGGTGTTCTTGTCCTAACTTGGAAACAAGTTTTAGTCTATCAGAGCTGAATGTGACAAGATCATTGCCAGTGACCCTGCAACATGTTATCTTTCACTCCTCTCAGCTATAGTTTAAGTCTTTCCTACTGCCAGAAAAACGTTTTTACTCATAGATTTGGCTACACAGCTTGAGTCTTGGAGTTTCTCCTTAACACACAGCTGAGCTGCCTCCCTTTCTTCCCCCCAGTCAAAGATTGTCCTGTGTTTCCCCATTTTGCCCATAGTATCAATATCAGCTACTTTTCTTTCGACCAGATTATCATTGTTGTCATATTGCCATTGTATTCCAGCTGTTTCCTAAATATTTTGAAATACACATTTTAAGGAAATGGGGATGCAACCTGGATTATGTTTGGTGGCAAAAACATATACCAACGGAGTGGTACATTTCTCTCAGTTCTCTTAGAATGAATAGCTAAACTAAATTTACATTAGACGGTGACTCTTGGAACCCCCTATCTGGCTCATCGATGTACAAATGGCTTTTCTGCATACTTGCAACCAGTTGTACTAACATTTTACAGTTTCCCCAACAATGGACGCTTGAAAAGAACAGCAGGTAAGCATTAAGATGACATTTCTTTTTGAACAGCAGCGCAGGGTATTAGGACAGTAAAGCTGTTAGAGCCAGCACCGTAAGTGCACAGATAATTGGTGAAAAGGGGGAAGTGACAATGGAAGGAGCCTAACGGCAGAATAGCGCACCAACTGATCTATGGTTTAATTGGTTGGGAGCTGTTTATTGGGTGGATTTTCCATTAGTTGCCTCGGAAACACATGCTGCTAATGAAACATCAAAAACATCGACCGTCATTGATAATAGAAATCACTTTGCAGGCTGCTTTTACCCAGAAGATTAGGGTAAGTCTACTAAAATGCAAATCAACTGTATTCAATCACAAAATGAAGTTGGATTTGTAAAATTCTTGCTTTCTACAATATCTGTACGTAAATGGTAAATGGACTGTACTTTTATAGAGCTTTTCCAGTCTTTCCGACCACTCAAAGCCCTTTCACACTACTTGTCATCATTCACCCATTCATACGCTGATGGTCAAGGTTATGGAAAGATCGTGGTAACAAATGGCGATAACAGTGGGGAAGGTTGGGACACAAACTCAGTTCTCCTGCATGAAAGTCAGACTCACTTTGACTTTCTGGTACTGGCCAATCCAACATTCTGACACCCTTACTGTACACCTCGCATCATAAAGGACAAACTACTTCCTGCATTGGCAGGAACCTGGAATGGTCAAAGTTAGTATAGGTCGTCGGGTTAGATGGTAACCCTCAATATGTGGAACAGTTGTGAGATAGTTGAGGTTAGGCATTACCTTGTATGGTTATGGTTAGGATAGGTCGTCAGGCTAAATGGAAACCCTTGATTTCAGCGATTCTGGCGAGCCCTTTTGCAAGTTTTCGCAAATCACGGGATACCATCTAGACACAACCCTGGATGTTGATCCTGAACATTTCTTGTCAAACCTCGCCACCATGACGATTCTGTGATTTCATAGACCACAGGGACTTGAGTGAAAATCTACTGAAACTGCAGCCCATTATCTGCCCCCAAAAGCTGTAGACACTTTTAATTCCTAACTCCACTCTTAAACTGCTTGACCGACTCCATTGTTCAGTACCTCTCTCTCCCAATTCCGAGACATGCTTGCTAATAGCTAAAGGAAGCACCTCACACTTCATGTCCATCCCCGCGCCCTTCTTTTGACTCCTCTCTGCCTTCCTCTCCACTCCATCTTTCCCTCACTCATGCGCGGTGGACTTCACAATTCTAATTGTCAAGATGTCTTTGGGCGAAGTGATTAAAAAGAGTCTCGCCCATCCCCGCACTGCAACTGAAATTACTTATTCTTTGACCTGTTCCCTGTGCTCTTCAGGCAGGCATTTTGCCTCTACCAGTCACTCATGCTGTTCACTAGTTTTCCTACTTCTGTCTTTGTAATTTCTAATTTCCCTCATTTTCTTAGAAAACCACCTGAGGGGATTCAGTCAATCAGTTTCTTCTATTTCAGGAATGGTGTGAGAAAAGTACAGACATAGCACCATAATGTTAATAAGACACAAGATGACCACGAGAAACATCTTGAAGATTCACAGATTTCTTGCCATTACGTCAATCGATGATCAAATGAGTGAATAAGTGAGTGAAATGGCCTTGCTTTCACTGCAAAGCCCATCCCGCCGTGTCTCTCTATTGTGCGTCTGTGTTCCACTGTGGCCCCCACGTAGCTGAGATCACCCACTGCTGCTCTTAATGGTGCCTCACGACTCCACGTCTACAATGGGGGCCCTTGCTGGCATTCTGACTCACAGCAATAGGATCGGAAAACTGACAAGGCCTCGGAAAGCATTAGTCACTGAAAAGCGGGAAAAACAAGCTTATACTCTAAAAAAAGATGTGGGGAATTAGTCAGCTTTGAGAGCAGCCCAGTCGCCAAGAAGTTGTTTCTTCAAACCATAAATAATAATATATATTTTTTATTTTTTATGTGGATTTGTTTGCATTTTGGAAGAGCAAGTGACATAGTATATGAACCAGGCATTATTGAAAGTTAGGGGGTATAATATAATAAAGTATGACAAAGAGCTAGAAAGTCAAAGAGGAGACCGCTGTTCGAGTCCCGTGGGAAACCAAATGTAAACATAGAGTTTACGCTTGCTGCGTAACATTGTTTTGCATGTGACTAAATAAAGTCTGCTACCCTCCATGCCAAACTGAAAAAAATAATTTTTCTGTTACAAAGTTGTAATAATCAAAACTGATGGCCATAAAATAAGCCTATGTTTACCCATTACATTTTCCCTGTGAATCATGTGTTTCTGTGCATTAAGGCTATCAGCAAAATAAATCTTCAGGAAAAGACAACTCTGAAAATGGAATTAATTATGGGTAGAAATGCTTCTGGAACACACAACTCAGGGTTGCAAAGTATAAGATGCTGCACGTTCTTTCCATATTTTTTACCCCTTTAAATTGGAATTTAAAGTGGTAAAAAGCATAACCTCATTATCCCTGACATAGAACACTGGAGTCTCTATATATGTTTGCGCATTAGTTTTAATTATTTCTACTTTGCTTCTGAGAAATCATGTGTCTTTTGGTATGGCTATATGTGCATAGGTACCAATAACCGTTAGCATCTTAAGCTATAGAGAAGAAGCCAGCCAAAGGCTTGAATCAGAGCTGAAGCAAAGTCAGAACTCTTTGTTATTGTAGTTGGGAACAAAGCCCGTCCTAAAGTATATTCCGCTTTATGGTCTATTTGACTCTAAATGGACCATCATTTACTAAATGAACATCATGCTGTGTTGAAGAAGACTTGAAACTAGAGATTGAGACCATAAACTCATGTTTACAATGTTTACTGAGGTAATAAATCAAGAGAGAAGTAGAGTCATTTTCTCATAGACTTCTATACAATCGGACTTCTTCCTTATTGGCTTCACTCGGCAGAACCGGAGGATGCCGCCTGGTATTCTAAGCTAATGTTTAGCTTTAGCTTGCATTAGCAGCACTGGCAACAGAAGAAAGCTCAGTGATTTGATGTTGGAACACCGATGTTGAGAGTTGGAATAGAAATCTCTCGATAAAGTTTTTACAAAGGCTTGTACCTTTTGGGATTATATTAAACAACTGGATATTTTCTCACCATTTCTAATATTTTGTAGTAATGATTCAACTGGATGAGTTTAATGTCTCTTCAAGCCTTTGCCGTGCCCCAACTGTCAGAAAATGAACAGGACACTTTCATTTCCGAAACCATGGTCGTTGAAAAATTCTCCTGACTTCACTATCATATTGTGTTATAATATGTGTGGCACATTTAAGATGCACTCATTTTTCTGTTTGGTATCATCACAATATATTATTTTCCGTTGGCAGCTAAGCTTAACAGAGCTGCGGTTTTAGAGTGATTTGCTCAGACTGTCGTGTACCCCGAGCACACCTGCAGCACTCCACTTCCAAAGCTTAGCTTCTCTCTCACGCGTCCTCGGATACACTCTGCTGCTGGGTGGAGGGTGGAGTCATGAAGGGTTGACCTAGGTCAGCGTTTCTTCTGTCTCTTCAAGACTAAATGATGGTCCCATTGACATTGGGGATCTAATTAGCAGTTAGCAGCTGAACTTTTCAGCCTTTGTACTCAGAGTGCCGAGGACGTCGGCTGCCTCTCTGATCTCTGAGCCTCTCGTTAAAGATGGCGACCTCTCATACACAACAAAGAGACAGGAGAGTACCGCCACCACCGCTGCCACAGAGCCACGGAGCACATTGTTTCTCCCTGCAGGATAATTGGATTGCTAATTGTTTGTGAGTTCTTGAGTTGAACATTTGGAAGATTTCAGCTAAAGACACAGCGGGAGCAGGAGAGTGGAGGGCTGGGAGCACCAAGGGTAATTTAGCTCCTGACAGATCTTTTTTAAACCAATATGTGGCTACTAGATACGAACACAGCCTAGTCTCACTCCCAGGGCAAATAGCGATGCTTGGGCAGCAGCCCTTGCCGTCATTATACACAAGGCACAAGACACTTATTAGCATCTCTATGAGACACATCGGGCTTTCAACAAACTCCAATGTAAGCCCATCCGCCTTTCCTATTAGACGGCCAGAGAACTGACATAGTATGAAGAGCGAGAAATTCATCTAAGGGCAGGAGGCAGTGGAGGTGGATCGAACAAACACAGGACTTTCATCCAAGAGAAAGCTGTTCATGTCCCATGTGAATCTTAAAGTGAATGTTGATATTCTGTCATGTAAGTCTCAAGTCACGTGACTCTTTTGTCACTCGGTAGTCACGTGAGTCGTTAGTCTGTCAAGTTAACCACGCTCTTTTCCTAAACCTCTGTTGCCTAAACCTAACTTACTGTGAAGGCGGAACTTCATTTTGAAAAGACAAGTAAGAAGTGGAACCAGATGCGCCGTCCACAAACTGATGCTTGAGGGGTACCTCGAGTCAGAGTTAGAAGCTAGGGGCCACTGACCAAGCCACGGTATTTCACAAGTTGGGAGTGAAAATGTGTTAAACAAGCATTCTTTTTAACCCAAACATTGTTTCCCAATGTTAACAATTATTACAGCTTTAACCGCAACTGTTTCACAATGTTCTATGTGAAACAACTTTAACCACGTACAACAACATTAACCGTGACCATTTCCCAATGTTAATTAAGCGTATATCATTAATCGCAATCCTTTCACAAAGTTACCCAAGTGCTAGTTAATTAACCGCGGCCGCCTCATAGCGTTAACCACATGCTATTTACCACTTTTAACCCTGTGCAACCAAACTTCTTTTTCTTTCTTATAAAATAACTATTTGGTCAGCTCTGTTACAAAAGCAATGTCAAAGTGTACATCTGTGCATGTAAGTAAACGCTTTGCACACAATATTAAGTTATCTAAAGACTTGGTGGACTCTTCTGAGTAATACAACCCACAAGAGCCTGCCCAGCTCGTTCCATGGCCGTGCCTTGGTCTATGTGCAAGAGAGAGTCTGGCATTCTATCAATGAGTATTGTGGAATAAAATCTACTGATTTGTAAAATGTGCACATTTTCATGAAAGACATTTTGACATGTCAAAATAGGAAAACGCATGTGTAAACATCAAGTGAATGACATCTGATTTCCATTTATCTTCTTCACTGGACCTTTTCACATGTCATAACAGGAGAAGCAGGGACAGAGCCATTGTTAATGTTTTAGTAATACCAGTGCTGTTAGGACAATGTTTGCTGTCAAAAAGACCTATTGTTTTTTTTTTCTTCCATTTGTCCATGGCAGCAAATACTCAGATCATTTTCACTCCACCGGAAAGTGAATTTTTGTCGCTCGGCTTCCCATCATACTTCGGGTCATGTAAACCTGAGGTGTGATGTTGCCATGGAGCCAGCCACCTGAGCTTTTTTTTTTTTTTTTTACTTTTAAATTCCTATGCAGACAATAACAGATGGATTACTTCTGATACTAAAGAAAATGTTTAAATGTGATGATTACGAGGCCAGATCTCTCTTAATATGATTTGTAAAACTCACCACAAGGATCGTGTTGATTCTAGCAGGTTATGTATGACAACTGTTTGTTCTCAAAAAATGTACACAAAAAATGTATCACTTGAGTTAAAAGGGTTAATAGTGTAACTATGAATGCTGTTTCGTACGTTTTTACAGCCTGACATGTTTGTGACCATATCTGTGTTGCTCCACAAAAAATATTTGAATAAACACTTAGTCCACCTTTAATTGCCTAGGATCTGTATATATAATGTTCCTTACACAGGCATTGTAGCTGTTGACTCAAATTCAATCTTTAGAAAATGACTGTTCAATGTTAGGATCAGTGTTTTCTTGGATTTTCAAGCTATAACCCATTAGAAAATATCACCATAGCAGCTGCTTCAAAAAAAGAAAAAGAAAAAGAGTGCTTTTGAGTGAATACAGCCTACACACTGGCAGGCAGGAGCTAATTAAATGTATGTATGAGCCTTACCTTCATGAATATGGACACTACGACCAATCCATTGGGGCTTTTAGCAGCTTCTGTATAATTTGTGTACAGCTCATGATTGTAGTGGATCAGTTGAACCTGGAACATAGAGAAAGACAAAACTTAATGTAAAAGTGCAATGTGTAAAATGTGGCCAACATTTTAGTCTAGAACTTTCAAAAAGATAAACCAACATTATCAACAGAATGTGAAGAGGTTACAGAGCTGGCCTGAGGACATGTCAATCACGGTGAAGGTACAGCTCCGTGTGCGTTTTGATTCTTTGTTTATTGGATTAAATCCAAAGTGGCAGAAACAAGAAAATGACTGACATTTTTGTGTCGTACTCCCCGCCACCAGAAGACTACTTCGTGAGGGAGTAGAGCTTGCGTCAGCTCCGGGACATGGAGTAAACGTGCACGGACCGTACAGCCTCTGGTTAGTGGCATAGTTAACACACGGATGGCTAATGTAAACTATAAGCCGACGCCACACGTGAAGATTATAAGATAGCAGTGTTAGTTTGACCGGTTTTCAAGTTTCAGCAGTTTGGTCGATCTATGCGTATTCTCGCTCTGCTTTTAGTTAATAGTTTAGATCGTATGAACCCAGTAGCAAAGGTGAAATGCCGACCGCTATTTGTTCGGAGCACGTGGCCAGATCTGACCGTTTGCGCCTTGAAACATTATGATAGTGAGGCATAAAGCAGATCTCCACATTGAGTAGTGGGAACATGGGAGTCAAAAAAGTCCTTTCCACCTAAATATTTCCTCCCTGCTACATGATGTCAGACGATTTAAAAGGGAAAATCAATTCGGGATCAGATCTCTCCCATGGATTCACAGAGACACTCAATGTAATGGAAGGAGGTGGTGTTCGGAACATTTTTATACTCGGTGTAGACACGGACAGAGATAATAAGAAGGGCATACAGAGGCGAGGACTCTGTCATAATTTGATATAAAGCCAGCATTTTCTCACAGGCTGAGGTTAGAAAGCAACTAAACCATCTCCCAGCATGAGGTTAATGTTCACTGAGGCAGATGCTTCATCCACTCCAGCTGTTCAATATTCCTGCCTTTTAATGATGTTTGGACGTGGGCAGGCGGTAGGGCTCGACTTCCAACTCGTAAAAGAGGAAACTGCTGAAAGAGGAGCCCACAGTTTTAAAACCCTTCTTTGACAAAGAGTACATGAATAGGAAGTTTAAAGCAAGCACAAATTAATCCATCCCTCCATTTATTTTTGTGTGTGTATATGTTATGCCTTTCATTATTAAGTAAGTTGAAAGTTTGGGGGGAAATGAGGGAGGTGGATATGGGCAGCGACATGTATTGGGACATTGTGGTTCCTAGTCAGTGCCTTCACCTCAAGGCCACCAGGGTGCTACTGAAATATACAAATATTTTAAACATTTCTTTAGTGAGAGCTGGCGGCATTGGTATTGGCAATACTGGTTGGTCAGTCCCTCTGTCTGTGATCTGGTAGTGGTGTTGAGGCTATGGCTATCGGCAGACAAATTGCATTGTGGGTAATATAGGTGCCTCAGGTTTTGAAGAGGTAGAAGAATGTATGGAACAATGAAGACATTACCTCTAGCTCTGCTGCATGGCTTTTAAATCTCGAGTCCGAAGATATCATTGGAGTGCAGTGTTAAATTGGTGGAGGGCTGTTTTCAGACCAACTTCAGATCCGCATGAAATAAGCAGCCTCCTTATTCAGCTGGGGTGAACAATAGAATGTATATAAGAATTGGAGGTCGTTGTCGCAACGTCCCCCATTAGTTTTGAAACCTCGAGTTCGGCATTTTGTCAATCGCCATCTGTTTTTCGCAACCAGTGAGCAGAAGTGACCATATTTGGAATGCGGAAGAGTGAGGTAGAGACGCCGTATACGGCTCTGGAAGTGGTAGCGACCTGTCAATCACAAGGTAGCCATGCCCAAAAACATACAACAGCTTTATGGTCTATTTGACTCTAAATGGACCATAATTTACTAAATGAACATCATGCTGTATTGAAGTAGACTTGAAACTAGAGATTGAGACCATAAACTCATGTTTACAATGTTTACTGAGGTAATAAATCAAGACCAGCTTTGGTCGCAACGCAATGGATGACATCTGACAAGGTGCTGTGTTGGCCAAATGCACATGTTCCTGGTATATTACCCTTTGACCTGTATCCCCTTGCAGGTTTTTTTTAACGCAGGGCAAGTGTTAGGGCTGAAAATCGACCCATTCATGCTTCATGCAGCACTTCATGAATTTGCGTGGACAGGAAGTCATTAATTCAAAATGGAATTAAATCCAATTCCAATACATTATTATGAATCCCACTGCTCTTCTTGGCAAGACCCATCCTGCATAGCTGGTTGAGACGATTGGTTAAGGTTAGGCGTTTACCTCGAAAGTAGGGTCAGGATAACACATTTGTCAGGGCATTGGACCTCAACAAATCAGGTTACCAGTACCTCGTGGAGAATAGAGGCCATTCCCAGCGCTTGAATGCTGCACAGGGTGGGTCTTGCCAAGAAGAGCAGTGAGATTCATAATAACGCATGAATGATTGACAGTAATGGTGTAGTGCCTCCTTGTGGCCATTGGGTCGGCTGGCCATCCGATCACAGGGGTTGGATTTTTCTAAACTCTGCATTGAAACCAGTACAAACTAATGATGATGGGAGAGTTGTCATCAACAAAATAATTTGCTTTTGGCCAAATTTGTGCATTTCGTGGGAACACTACATGTTCATTCACACACTGATGGCAGAGGCTAACAAGGTGCCATCTGCCTATCAGAACTATCTAACCATTTATACCCAATTATACATGTATAGCAATTTGGGTTTAAGTGTCTTGCCCAAGGACACATCGACATGGACTAACAGAGCCGGGGATCGAACCGCTGATCCTCTGATTGAAGGACGACCAGCTCTGCCACTGAGCCACATTTTGGTTACCAACTACAACAAGCTAAAGCTTCGAAAGTATTGCCTTTAGGCTGTGGTACTATATTTTAATAGCAATAAACACAATAAACTGCTATGAATATAAAGGCAGTAAAGCACTTGTTTCAAGCACAAAAAGGCCGTAAAAATGTTCAGATCTTTCCCAAAGGCTCTTTCGCTTTCTCTCCCCACCTCCATGTACTTCTCATACTCACTCATTGACAGAGGGCTTGGCAGGCATACTGTACTGAAGGATATAAATAAACAAATATAAGAGGAGAGTAATTATGAAAAGCTCGATTGGGGGAGCACAGAGCGACAGAACGTCTATAAATGCAATCAAGCGGAGGGAGGAAGTGATTAGAGCCCTACGTTGATCTGATTAGATTTTTAGGTGAGCGCGGCAGAGGCAGCCAAAAGAACTCATCCACACCCCCTCAATGACAAATTGCACAACGTTTGCTGCTGGTGGGCAATAAAAGGCCAGAGTGGGCCATAATAAAGTGAGATAAAGTGAAATTTTGCCAAATGGAGACGGGGAAAAAAAAGAGCAAGATGCAAAGCAAACAAGAGTGGAAATAGAGGTGGTAATTAGGTACAGAAACGGTTGAAGAAAGAGCAAGATAGGAGAGGTACTGAATGTTGGCCAGGCTTGTGAGCCTAAAGCACTACATCATCTATCACAGTGGCCCTCTGTTCAAACACAGACTCACACTAACTACTGAATACAGTCACACCTCCACCCATCTAAAAGGTGCAATCCTTTAAGATGCAGCCATAGCACTCTGTTCCTGGTGCCTATGGTACAGATTATATTGTTACAGATTATATTATTAGCCATCACCATCTTGGCATTTTTGCAACCGATGAACGAAGGTAACAATATTTGGACTGCGGAGGAGTGACATACTGTAGAGACGCCGTATATGGCTTTGGTAGTGGTAGCTACTTGTCAATCACAAGGTAGCCCCGCCCTAAAGCCTATTCTTTATGGTCTATTTGACTCTAAATGGACCATAATTTACAAAATGAACATCATGCTGTATTAAAGAATACTTGAAACTAGAGATTGACACCATAACTTATGTTTACAATGTTTACTGAGGTAATAAATCAAGAGAGAAGTAGAGTCATTTTCTCATTGTCTTCTATACAATCGTGCAAGGAGTCGCCCCCTGCTAGCCATTAGAGAGAAAACAAGTTCAAGACACTTCCGATTTGGCTACACTTTTCAGAACCGGTGGTTCAAAAGCACTTCATCTAATCAGAATCAGTATTGAATCTGCTTATCAAATGAATCCATGAGGACATTTGTGGTTTTAAATTCTATGGTTTCTATCTTAACTATTGGATAGATATCCAATAGTTAAGATAGAATCCATATAATTCACAACCACAAATGTTGTCCATGAATTAAAAAAATGTACCAAATTTCATTTAAATTAAATTTGGTACATTTATAAAATGCATGTATCGCATCAGCCTCAGCTGTACTCTTTCTTAGTAGTTATTACATAATGTTTCCATGCCGACATGTGAACTAAGAGGAAGAACATTGAAAAAAATGAACTGGTAAACTGGTAGCATGCTAACATTGTCATTGAGCATGTTAGCATGCTAATGTTAGCATTTAGCTCAAAGTACAGCCTCACAGAGTATAGCTGTAGACTCTCAATCGTGTTATAATACTGATATACAGTTTAGCTTGATTAATTAAGATGACTGCAAATGATTTGGCAAAATTTGTTTATTCAACAATCTTCGGCCGAGTGCAGACATGTTGCTTGTGGAAGTAAAGGTCGAATCCAACTGGGTTCTTTTCCACGGTTCTCAAAAGGAAAATCCCACTCAGCTGTTATCAAAAAGCCATGAAGTAGGTTTCCAAAGTAAGCTAACCAATGAGGTTAAAGTGACCAGCTGATTTAACTGTGCTACGTTTGAAAAATAACTGAAGTGCCGTCGTATGTATACTTCAGTATTCTGCAAGGTAAAATGACTGTTTTTGTCAATGGAGTCTTGTTGCTTTGAAGAGAGTGATATAACTTCAGGATTCAGCTTAAGTACCTCGTTGGAAGCAGATATTTGACGGCAAGGTAAAACAGTTGTGGAGGTGAGAAGCAGAAAAATTCAGTCAATTTAGTCATTTAAAAAAATCAGTTTAAGTGTACGCTACACTTTGAATATTTTCACCACCTAACCGTGCTGCCGTACTTTGCCAAATTGAAGTTGTAATATCGCTCTCTTCATAGCCACAACACTCCTTTGACAACGGGAATTTTATCTCGTTGAACATGGGGGCTGCTGGTCTTCCCTGCCTCCATCGGTTAGTTTCCTTGTGTTACTGAGTTTTTTAAAGTCTGAGCAACTGTAGGTAATACACTGACTACGGATACATGTATAATGCCTTATATGTAGCAGCGTCATCATGTCACGTGGAAAAACCTTTTCAGAAAGGCTTTGGAAAATACAATTTTGACCAAAATTTGAATGTTTGTATTTGAATACATAAGGAACACCACTGTGAAGCTACAGAATGACATAAAAACGGACTGTCGTTTTAAAGGTTAATCAGCTATGTTGATGGTTATCGGACCATTTTGTTGGTATCCAAAGGGTTCTATAGAATTTTCATGTTTGCTTCAGTGGAAAAGCATCCAAAACAAGAAAGATCAATGTCACCACACTAAAACTTCCCATTGAAAGCAACACTAATGGCTTTTCACTGTGATGGCAGCTCCAGTGGGCAGTGCCAGCACTTTTCAGGCATCAGGGATTTCAGTCAGCTAAACCTGCAATGAAACCTGCACTGAAGCCACACTGAGCAGAAGGGGTTTGAGACAACGCTGACTTGGGTATGAGAGGGTCACTTTTGCTTGGTGCTTTCTGGAGTGTGTGTGTGTGTATGTCTGAGGGGGCGGTCATGGCAGCCTCTTTATCGCATGTCGGCTGGCCTGGCCCCAGGTTTAGGGAAATATGAAGACAGCAAGTCGATAGCGAGAAGAGAGGCTGCTCGGCTAACGGCGAGAGGGGGGGGCTTAAAAGTGCTGGGCTGGAAATGACGCTCTCCATCTCACCGTCCATCCATCCGTCACCTCCTCCTTCAGATTTACTGGAGCGTGGATCCGTAAAACTAACAAACGGACGAGGCCTGCTACCACCGATCACACTCTTTTTTTATTTGAGCCTTGGCACGACAGAACACTGCAAGAGCACTAGAAACCATCCATCATCTGTGTTTATACTCACCCATGCTACACTGGCAATTGAACATTATCCCAAATTTAGTTGGCTTCTGTCATTCATGTTCCGATGCGATTTAAATCTAAAAAACAGCACAATTAGGACCACCATAGTGCAGATGCGGGCGAAACGTGACGTGAATAGTGATTAATGATAATTGGGGAGGGGGGAGAAAAAAAGCTCCGTGACCGATAATCTGCCGCAATGATATTAGCTCAATGTGATTTTCCGTGTGTGTGACTGTGTTTCAAAGAGGACGAGGTGATTGGTCTGATTGATGGGGGTTTAAAATGTTTGGAACAGCTGCCTATGGCGAATCCCTCTCAAACACTTAACATGATTTGTATTAAATATAGCCGGATCCTCTCTTTAGCAGCGAGCGGCATCTCCTTCAGTTTGCAGTGGCTAACCGTTCAATTTATTGGGTGTAATCCCATTTGTTTTGTCCATCATCATGTTGTTTCATCAGATGATCCGGATAATGGGTGATAATGGGTAAATAAAAGGTCATTAAGGGAACAGCTGCTCAGCGGTGTTTGCTTTTCAATCATTTCCCGGACTGCATAGTTTGAGGCGATGTTGGTGGAAAGTGAATGAAAATGAGAGAATAGAAAGTCTACAATGGTATGGCAGTTTTGTAATTGCTTTTTTTTTCTTTTCTCAATCGTGGTCTACTGTTGTTGAAAGACAGAAATACAATGGTGCAGGAATGAGTCCTAAAACGGAAATGAGTCAGCATTTTTTGCAGTTCTGGTTCCCTCCTCTCGAAGTTGATGGAGTTTTTGAATGGGTTTAGTTTTTTTCCCCCCAACTTTAACTTGTAATTTGAATGCCTCTTAGTTTTTCTTAAACTACATGTTAGCCAGTGGTGGTTCTAAAGGTGGTTCAAAGTACTGTTAAAAATCAGACAATCCCATACCGATATGATGGAGATGATGCTGTTTGGCTGATTGGATTTTTTTTGTAAAGAAAAAAAAAAACTGAGCCAAACTACTATTGTTTGTATGTACAAAGACCCTTTGCCAAATGTTGAATGTTTGAATGCTGCAGCCAGTTAACTAGCACAAATGCGTTACATTCCCATTTAGGGATGGCCATTGCAAATTAGCGTCGGCTACAAATGAAGCAGTATGTGGCATTGGTTCATGCTATACTTTTGCCTATACAAATAAACATTAATAAATGGACAAATCAACTAGTAAAAAACTAAAACAAAGATGGAAACTGCTGAAATGAATTGAGTGTGTTGTTACATTAAATTAAAGCTGATTTCTAAGTCTGCTCACTCCAATGTCAGAGTGTTCTTCAACGCACCAACAAGTATTTTCAGTATAGTCGCTTTGTGACCGAACTTCAACATAACTTTGACCAAAAATAAAAGAGATGAATTCTTCCCTGTGATGGATCACCTCGGTTTCAGGTCTGGAAAGCAGACTGGAATGAACACAAAGCGGTCGCTGCCTGGAAGGAGGGAAATCCATCGAAACACTTGTGGCGGTAGTACAGCAAAGAAAAATATTAAAAGTTGATCAGCTTTTTGTACGGGTCAAATCGGACAGTATAAATGAAAGAGTGCTTTTTGAAAGGCAGTTACTCAAGCTCGGAGCACTTGTTTTCTGTCAGAGGAGGATTGGATGGCTGAGTGTGTAAAAACAACTTGGTGAAGGAATACTATTTGGAATATTTTAGCACTTATTAAAAGACCAAGGTGTTTCATTTTCAGATTAGACTGTGAAGAAGCTCCAGGGGAGCGAGCACACACACACACACACACACACACACACAAAGAGAGCATAAATTAACTACTGGCATGTCTTGTAATATGGCAGCCAGCCAGCCAACACACATCACATTAGACTCTCTCTCTCTCAACTCAAAGAGGCTACAGGGCTGCCTCTAGTGACCCTAGTAATTATGAAGGGAGTAAAGGAGGAAGTAAGGTGCCGTGGCGCGACAAAGAACAAACACAGGACTTTCAGCCAGGAGTCCCGTCAACGTTGAATTATTTTTAACGTACATAAGTAGCGCCGTGGTTACTCTTTTCTTTTCATTGCGACGGAAGTCTGCGGTGTCCGAATGTGTGTGCCGACACTTCAATGCGACATTCCCTGACTGGATAGTGAGCAGACATATTATGCGGTCAAAGGAGATAAAAGTCCACCTTTACTTTGTTGTTTAAAAGCTTTTATTTTGAAGCAGTAAAATCAGGAAAAGTTGGGTTTTCATCAGCAGTAACTTAACAGGACTCAGACAGCAGGTCTCAGCTGGACCCCATCCCCGGTTTTCCTCCTCTCTTCCCTTTACTCTCCTCGGGAGACGAAGACCCGTGTGGCGGGAAGACGAAAGAGACCTACGTTTGATCATTTATCGGGATTGTGCCCCAAAGCTGTCCACACCTCGCTGAGATCCAAACTTGATGCGAGCCAGGCCACCTCGGCATGTGGTCTGGCTGACATACCACTTTGTGTGTGTCGTTGCGTTTGCATAATTAAAATAAGGCCCATAGTCCGGCCCGTCTGATAGCAATCCAGCTGCAACACCTTCTACCTGCATTTACACCTTCATTAACACATCCACATAGAATATCCAGATACAGACTGAACCTTTATTCGCCTAAAACACATGGTCAAGTTCTACAATGAACAGATGCACGTCGAGCTTAGGTGCTAGTGGAAAACTCTGTATAAAGGCTTCTTAGCACTTTCATCTGGCATGTCAAAGTGGAAGAGGCATTTTTGTTTTGTATACTGCTGTGTCTCTTGACAGATGACTGTAAAGGGTCATTCTGGTTCAACACATCATCGCTTGGTCTGTAGCCGTTTTGGCCGTTTCAGAGATGGTATGTCAGTTTCGGCTCCTTACATGCATACAGCCTCTTCGAGCTAGGTCTAACAAAAGTGCTTGGTTGGTTTAGGACAAGATGGGGGTTTGGGTTAAAATAAGTATTTTCGTTAGGTAAAATAAGTATGCCGGTTTACTTAACCGGCATTAAATTTGGTTAAATGAGTCAACGTTGACTTTGGTTTCACACACAGGACACGCTTGTCTTCACAAAAGTAATAGCTGATCCAGGAATGAGACGACATCCCTAAAGGGACTTATATGAGGAAAGAAAAATGAGCAGCAGGTAATAGGTTGTAAACAAACCCCATGGTTAGCCAAGCTTGGAGAAAGCGGAGGTGACCAGTAGAATTATTAGGGGCCGTTCACCTCAAATCCATTGTTGCGCGTAGAAGGCGCATTTAAAAGAGAGAGGGACACCCATCCTGGCGTGCAAGCTTTCCCAAGCGCCTATTTTCCAGGTCACATCGGCTGAGCCCCAGGATAAAAAATACAGTTCAGCTTTTAGAACACAGACACGTGTCAAGTGACGTGGAACAACCAATCCAGCAAGCGGATATCCTTTTTTTATCTTCCGCAAACAGTAAGCAGTAAAGCTACTGCCAGGGATTTTACGGCGGGCTGAAAGGATGAAAACGACACGGCTGGCGGTTTTCACATGCGGTTTTAAACGCAACATGCGAACAACCTCTTTCTCGGGATTACTGATGCAACAGTGCTTATCTGCCACTTTATGTGAGGATCTGCCTCTTCAGGGCAGTGAGGCTGAGGAGGTGACTGTGTGAGCTAGGACTTTACATCGGCAGATATGTTCATTACTATACTTGTGCCCACATGTCAGGAACTGATAATAAATCATATTAATACAAATGCATGTGTAGAGTGGATGAGGCAGTGAGTAACATTAATGCACTGGATAATCCTAACAAAGTCTATATATATATCGTGCTGTATTTGAATATTTAGACTACGTTGATGCTGATAACTTTTATTTTATCTTATTTTATGGGATATGTATGTACGAGATGCATTTGATTTTATGGCTGTTTTAATGTATGTATTTTGATATTTCACTACCATGGACCATGGTGTGCCATAAAACGGAATTCAACACAAACAAAAATGAGAATGATGACATAAAGGGGTGATTTAAAAACAAAAGCTTTGGAGAGCTAAGTCACACACACACACACACACACACACACACACACACACACACACACACACACACACACACACACACACACACACACACACTCACATCCTCCCACGGGCTGCCATTTCAGAAGGATGCTTTTGCTTTAAAAAAGTTGTAATGTTTTCTCTCTTTGTTCACGTTTCAAGGACATGCACAGCCACCACTCATCTGTAGATGGGGGCGAGAGGGAGCCATTGGGAATGAGAGAAAGAGAGTGAATTTTTTTTCTGCATTTCCGATTATGAAGCATCTTATTGGACCTTGAGGGCGCTGCTTATGCTCAGAAAAAAAGAAGAAAAAAAGGCTGGTGTGGGCTATCAGGGGAGGTGGATGTTTTCTAGTTGCCGTTTCACTCAGTAACTGTTGTTTGAAAGAGGAGAACATGGCAAAAGGGAATGGGATGTTTTAAAAAAAAAAAAAAAGACCAACAACACATCTGTTACCGGCCTTTTCCTGGTCTAGTTCTCCCCTGTGGTTTGGTAACTCTGGCAGAGCTCCAACTATCTGTCTATCTGATTTGGATGAGTGGGGGAGGGGACACTGACATTTTATGTGATAGATAGAGACATGAGATGAGGCTCTATTTAGATCTTTTACCGCATGCAAAGACATTCAGACTGCAAAACAGATTTCATCACCCGATTTGAATTAATTTCTCAAGAACTATGGAAGTCTGTGAGTGCCAACATTCAAATGAAATCATTTTTGCAGAAAAAAACAACATGGCGACGGCTGTAATCCAAGATGGCATCAGCTTCTCTGCTTGGCTCTAAAGAACTCCTCCAACACAGTGTTAACCCACAAACGGTAAATTACATAAAACATGAAGCCCCGGAGCAAGCCTCAATATTGTGTTATGTGTGTGTGTGTGTGTGTGTGTGTGTGTGTCTGTATGTGCACACGGTGTCCTTTCAGGCTCGGGGTCACAGCTCTCTCCACCCCGAAGGACACAGTAAACACTTGCTTTATTATGATTCGAATATCAGCTCCCGGACTCTGAGGGAGGACAAATGATTATCATTAATTATAATAAATTTGCCTGTCAAGACTGCAATTATTTTGTTGCCACACAAATTGGCATTCACTTAATGGCGGCGGGTGGAATGCAGCGGCGTGAGCGACTCGTGATTCTAGTTGAGCAATCAAAGCCGGGGGACGCTAATTGTTTCGCTCGTCAATATGTTTAAAATAGCGACAGTATGCGTTTGTGCGCAAGTGTGTGTGTGCAGGGACGGAGCATGTGTGTGTGTGTGAGGGAGTTAAACGCTTAACTGTCATCTCCAAGACAAGCTTGCTCCTGCTGAAAAGCACTGATGCGTCATGTAAAAAAGACAAAAACACGTATTTAGAGCGCCACACGGTTCTCTGCAGATTGGGGGACATTCTGCCTCCTTCAGGCGCAGAGACCTTTTCTGCGCCTGTGCGAACACATCAGCAACTTTATAAGGTGATCATTTGTTATCCTAACTTTGTTATCCTAAAATACCACTTACCGACATGTTATTACATTATAATATTCATACTAATATTAATCTCATCAAAATAAATTGATACGCCTGCTGTTGAAAGGGGTCACATGTTTTAGCTCCTGCAATTTGTCAAGGGCTTAAATAACAAATAATAATTGAATAATAATGTAATACAATAGTGTCTGTATGCACGACTCAAATGTTTATAATTTATATGGGGACCAAAGTGTGTTAACTGCAGTTCTCTTTGCCGAGTATTCTGTCGCCGACACAAAGAGTGCACGCACCTCTCCGGAGAAGGCCTGTCCGTTCAGCATGTGTTCGGAGCCCTGGCCGTCCTCGCTGCCGAAGTGTAGCCGGATCTCCTCCAGGCGGTGGCTGTACGTCATTGGTCCTCCAGAGATGTTCACCAGATGCTCCTTGTCCAATCGCAGGGAGACGTGGCGGCCCGTGTTGTACATGGTCCCTCCCACCTGGAGAACGAATGAGAAATAAAAATATTAAATGACAGACCATCGTTATGAAATTCACAATGGCCTTATCTGTAAATTGTGAGAAGAAACATGGATCAAGCGTAAGGTGAAGAAAAAAAACATTCTATTTCTCTGCAGGATCTTTGTCCATCATATTGAATCAAGCCTGTCAGTGGCAAAAACAATACATTACAGCCTGTACAGCGGCTCTCAAAATATTGTTTCCCCCATTAGACACAAAAATTTGGAGAAAAATCCACGTTAAAAAACACCAAATCCACCTTTTTAATTCCTTATTATGTTGATTCAAATTGATTCCAGGAGGCTTACATGTTTTTTTCTACAGATTTACTGAATAATATATATGTAGGTGGGAAATGTGTAAAATAATGTGTTAATCCATGAATATTTATTTTTACTGCGGGTTTATTTCTACAGTATACAAGAAATTAAAGTCAACAAGATATGCCAAAAAAAACTCCCAAAAATGTACACCATACTACATGAAAGTATTTTTTTGTTGAGCCTGAAGTTAAGGAACACTTATTACTGAAGGCTCCTGGTGTATTCTCTCTAGTCAGTTTTCTAGCTGTGAATCATTTGTTTAGCAATGATTTAACAAAAACAACAAGTAGGGAAACCTTGAAGTGTTTTGCAGCTATGCGAGCTTTGGTTTCAGTAATAAGGAGATGCTGTTGTCTCGCATTGTTGACAGCTCAGGTTTTTTTCCCGTTGATGCCTGTATCATCATCAGCGGCGCTTACGCAGGAACAGTCCTGAGGGCTTTATTTAATTAGGCAGCAATCTGAGCAGGAGGGAGAGGCGATATTGTTAACCGCAACAAGGCTTCAACAAACAACACAAATGAGAGAGTGGAGCCTCCGGTGAAAAGAAAGGAGAGGTAAAGACGGAAAAAACACAAGGTTTTTAGGGAGAAAACACGGCGCCGCAAGAGCCTCGAGTAACGATCTTTATCGGTAGCTCTGTTTATTTATTTATAACGGCGAGTGGTTTCAAAGGGAGCCGTTGATATTCATGCCACGACATTTGGGTGGACTTCCATCGCTCTTATCTGCCTCTTTCTCTTCTTTTTTACTCCCTTTGCTTTTCCCTCCTCTCCCACTCCCTCCTTCTCTTTTACCACTCGCTTTCAAAACGATGATGCCCCCCCCCAATTCCCACCAAAAGAAGTCTGCCCACACATTGTAAATATTTTATAAAAGCTCTGAGGAGAAAAAAAAAATCAATGATTTGAAAGGAGAGAGAGAGAGAAGAAGGGGGAGCGATGCAAAGAGGAGATAAGTATGGGGGAATAGCAGGAGGAGAGAAGGTAGAGAGGAGCGAGGGGAAGTCTTTCAGGTGTCTCATCTCCCTCAAGACTTCCGAGGGCTATTATTCATGAGGAAGAAGAAGTGATGAGAGGTCTGTGGACTCTCCTAAAATATCAGAAATGGGGGAAAGTCCAGCAGGCTGGTAATAAAGCACACTGTGAGATAATAAGCTAAAATGTGAGGCGGTGGAAAGACATGGGATGACACTACATCGCCCAAAGTGTCTCCCCAAACATTAAACCAGTGTGTAATTGTTAAACAGTTCCTTCTATTGGCCATGAATATGCTGCTACACCAGCCAACGGTGCCTTGTCCAAAACTAGAACAAAAGTGATTTGTTCTAGTCAGCAACACAACATTGAAGCAGCACCAATTCAAGTTTAATGGACAATTGATCAAATAACTATATGTAACGTGAAGGTAGCTGGTGAACACAGTGGAGCTTTTAGCAGCTAAAGAGCCAGATGTTTTTCCTCAGGAGCCGGTGGAGACCAAAAACAGAGCTAAAAAGGAGAGTTGAGTATTTGGCAAAAAAGTTACTTAAAAATGAGTGATTGTGTGACAACAGTTTTACAAGGCCATAATATGTCCGACCTACAGTAGCTTAGGCTAAACAATTTACCTAATTCAGATGTTGCTCTGAGTCAATAGGATCTCGATAGGAACTTTAAATTGGACTTTTACGGACGTTTTGCGCCACTTCGAGTTACATGCCGTTATGCCCGTAGCTTGAGTTACGCTACAAACATAGTTATTGTGAGCCAAACCGCAATGTTTTTTTTCTAACCCTTCTTCTAACCAAGTATTTACATTGCCTAAAACATACCGTGTCTCTTTTTACAAAGTTAAACACGTGTTAAAATGTGTTAAAACGTGTTAAAACGTGTTAAAACGCTAACCACGACAAGGCTGCCCCTTTATGATGAGTTTCAATGAGATCATGGTACGATGAAATTTCTCAAGGCTTCCCTTGGCATAGTTACAACAAAACAAATAAAAACAAACAACTAAAATAAAAAACTGTATTCATCACGCCCCTGGTGTGTAAAGGCCTTTAAGGTTAGGAAATGACGGTTGTTCACTAGCAACACATTCCCAGCTCATAGTCACTTTGTTGTCCCATCCATCCACCAGACTTCTTGCTGTGCTAACAACAATATACTGTATATGCAAGTATGTATGTACTGTATGTATCTACAACCACCCTCAAGAAATGAATGACAGTACAAATACACTTCTGGATATAACATCACACTGCTTCTGTCTTTGTTCCTGACAGAACAGAGTCACAAACAACAGCTACCCGTGGCCCTTGTCACGGAAACCTAAACACATGCTGTATTCAACGTTCAAAAACAAATGACAAATGCTGTTTTGAGTGGACAGTCTCTGCTGTAACAGCCTCCACTCTCCTGATGGTCAAGGGCCCTTCCCCAAACTGCTATATCGTCTATCATCCTCTTCGTTTTGGACAATAAATAGCTCCAAAAGGGGACTCTTGTGCCACAGAGCACAAAAATATCCCCACTCTATTGTTTCATGTGACTATTGCACACAGCAAAAACAGTGTGCAATTGTTGTTTTTTCTCCCACAGCCAATATCTGTTGTTCAGGTCGATTGCTCATGTCAGGGTAAATGGCTTAGAGGGCTGGCTGGGTAGCGAGGTGTGGTCGCAACGACGGAGGCGACGGCAGCGATCGTGTTTTTCTTACAGCGAGAGAGCTCATGCACAGTGAAGAGCAGCTCCTTTTCTAATTGGTGCCGGGATCGATATAATCCACGGCTGACGGAGGGAAGTGCTCGCGAGAGGCAAAAACAAGGAGAGGACATCATAGTAGAACTCTTTTGCTGATGCTGATGGGGAACGACAAAGAAGCTGTACGTGAGGCAATCTCAGATATGCAAATGATCGACTCTAAAAATGGTAGTTTTTGAGAGGGAAAACAAACCTCTGCTGGGTGCACCAAAGCACTTTGTGGGAAGAGAGAGACAGCGTTATTAAAATCATTCTTATTTCAAGGGAAATTGTGACTCTTCTGAGTCTGGGTTTGAAAGAGATCACGTCTGGCTACGCTCAGCCAGCTGGTGGGAGCCAGACTTGAAGAATAAATGAATGCACAGTTGAATAAAACTTGCTTACTTCATTTGTCAAGTTTCTGCCTCAACACTTACCGGACAAAGTCAATGCGGTGGAAAGGTTGCAAACGAAGCAAAGGCTCTATATTCCAATTCCTCTTTCTCATTATTCTCCAGAGTCTCGACACTTGTGCGTATTGGTAAAGTAATTATCGGTTGTGGAGCTCATATTTTCATTCTCAGTGCTGAATGCATTCCTGAAAATCACTGACTGACAGATAAGCGGAGGACTATCATGCATTGCTTGTATATTAGGCTGTGATAAACACGGCAATCAACAAAAACACAGCTGTCCATCTCGTCTCATGTCTCAACATCATACTATTACACTCATTATACAGTCGCAGCTTTTACACTAATGGCTTCATTCTCCCTGCACTCCAGTCTTTTGTCGCCAGTACTGCCATGTACAAACTCATGATACTAATGCTGCACATGAATATTCATATGGCCTGTAACGCATAGCATTTTGGTCTTTCGAGCTGTGTCACAGAGCTCCATTGTTGTACAAAAACTATTAAAAACACATCAATGAGCCGCTCCGTAGTTTGGACACTATACCACTTCTACCATCCTAACGCCCTAAATACTCACTAGAGCACCAAATGTGGATTAATCCACCGCAGAATATAGTCCCACAACAAATGCACTATTTACTCCAGTTGGAATAAACACAGATGTTTTCAGCTGTGTTAGGGAATCACAGAGCCGTTTTTAAAGATACAACTTTATATTTGTGATGCAATAGACAGGGGTTATGGAAAGACGAACCAACTTATTGTTGGTTTATATACAAAATGGATTTGTATCACCAGCCAATGTAGCTAGTGTAGAGACGTGGCGGACTCTGTAAAAAGGACCTTCGTTATGCAGATACGAAGGGCTCATTCTAAACAAACTAAACTTGGGATTCTTAGTTTATGGCGATTATACACTCAGGAAAACAGTTATGAATAGGGATGGGTATCGTTAGGATTTTATCGATACTAGTACTCTTATCGATACTGCTTATCGGTTTGGTTCCTTATCAATACTCTTACTGGTTCTTATCGGAGCAGCAATACAATAAAGTTCCAAAAATCTATAAATTACATTTGCTAAGTGATTAGCTTTCATTTATTAGCCTATTCTTATTAGCAAACTCCATATGGCATCGCTAACATTAACTGCATTGGACGATGATGGACGGCTCCTTTTTATTAATTTAGAACCGGTTCCGGTTTAGAACCGAGTTTCGGGTGGCATCCCTAGTTATAAATATTATATTCCTTTTCTGCCAATAGATCCCCCTGAATCCTAGACTCTGGCCCTTTCAGTCAACAACCTTGTGAAGTTTCTGAGTTATCTTCATGTTTTTTTTGGTGTAATTGCGTATACTTTAAAGGGACAGTACTGTCCCTTTAAAGCTAGAATTGATATTTCTTAAATAACAATGCACGAAATGACAACGTGAAAGTTGTCGCTTGTAGCGATGTGCCTACCAAGAACTATTACCCAAATCTGCGGCTCCCCACGGCTTTACAGAGCTTTATGTTTCGCTGTCCGACCCACAGTTTTACTGTGTAGGTTTACTCTCACTGCTCTCATGACATAGTTTCGGGCTGCGGCCGGCAGCTGTTATCAGTTCAAAAGCTCAAAAAAGCCACTGTTGTTAATTAGCCTCGCTTGTGTGGTTGTGTACAGACGGGGCTTGATTGACATCTCAGCAGTTTTATCAATTAGTTAGAGTGTTACAACTTTTATCATTATAGTCTTTCTTCTACACTCGTTCTTCGTAGTCATAGTAGGTAAACGATGGAAAGACAGTGACAACATCAAAAACAGTAGCGATGGACTCTGCTCAATGCAATAGTCCCAGTAAACCATGATAGTGTGACAGCGAGCCAGCATAAGCAATACCAGGACCCTGAAATGGAGGCAACTAATTTAGCTATCTCACTATTAATAATGGTGCTAATTTGCACCATTTCTTAAAAAGAAAAAAAACAGAAACCTACTGACTGAAGATGTGTTTCTCAGTGAGTCATCAGGATTATTAGGTGGATTGGAGGCAGGTACACACCCAACAAATGTTTGTTGTCCTATCTCTGATAGATGCAAAAGTGTATTTTTGAAGTCAACCCCCTTGTTTTCCTATTCGTAAAGGAGTTCTATTTAACATTCAGAGCATCAATGTAGCAACAAACAACAATTTGCTATGTAATGATACAGTGCAGTAATGTCTACCCTATAGCTGATAACACCGTCCGAAACGGCAGTGTCGTTGTGGAAGAGTAGCGTCCACCCTCAACTTCCCCCTTCGGTAAACACTGTTAGCTCTGTCAGCGCTGTTGCCGTTGTTTGCACCGTTTGCGCTGTTAGCACCGTTACCTGCTAGGACCGTTAGCTTCTAGCACCGTTAGCTACTAGCTGCCAACAATAGATATACTCTGAATTATCTGAATTTACCATCTTTGAAACTTTTTCATTGACCTGAAATCCCAACTCTGACACTAATACAAACGAGCATCAACTTGTTTAAGGTGAAGACCAACAAAAATGTTCTGACTTTAAAGGATTTTCCTGGGCGTCACACTAACACACTCCTATTGAGTAGTACCCACAGTCAGGTGCCCGCATATGTACTGGCAGTCGCTTCGACTTGTTACAAGAAGTGTATCAAAAACACGGCAAAAAGACAGGGCGAGTTGCCAACGCAGCTCGCCAAACGGCATCAGCGCTGAGCTGACAGCTGACACAATATTTCACACTCAAACACTGCTACGACACAGTTCCAATAAATAGATGCGCAGGAGTGAGAAGAGATCGCAGCCATAAGCCACTTTCTTTTATTTCTTTTTTTATATATCTATTTCACATTCAGTCTCTCTTTTAAACTGATTGGTTGGTGATTGTTGGACAGGTGGAAAGACTTTTGATGAGTGTGATTTTGTTTGATCAGCGATCTACTTATGGAATGAATGCTGATTGTAACCATTCCCCACTAAAGACAAAAGCCAGAAGTTAATGGGTGTTAATGTTTTTTTTTTTTGCCAATGGGAGAGGGGCTTCAGTGTAAATTACAAAGTGCCACACTATCTCGTGTCTTATGTCACCGCTGTGTGTGATGCTTTAGGAGTAACCCCCACCCCTAAATACCCCTCATTTTGTTCAAGCAGTGCTTTTTCATTTGTTTCCCAGAAGCTTCCAGGAGCGATGGAGCCGAAAAGGACAATTGCACTGCGCGCTGGTCGTCCCTTAACGGATAGTGATGATCGCAACGCACCACCGCATTAGAGGTAATAGCTTGGAGAACGTAAACAAGTCATAAAGGAGATTGTTGACTGTCTGGGGCAGACTTGGTGGTAGCGGGCAGGTACGGTAATAGAAAACATCAGTGGCGTGCTGGTAATGAGAAAACACAAGGAACATGGTCATTATGTGAGCACACAGATCAATAGAGTGAATTACCCCTTGTTACAAGAAGAAGTCCTCACTAACTACTGTATATGTTCGCCTATTAGGCTGCAGTGTTGCTCCACTTACATTTTAAAAACAAAAGCCGCCGTCACCTCATGAAAAAGGGTTTCAGCTGGAGGAAGGAAAACATAAAAAGAGTTTTTATATGTCAGGAGAAGTGTGTGTGCTGCCACGCGGCGCAAAATGGTTAAGCGGTGGAAATGGTGATAAGCTCCGTGAATGAATTTGACAGTAGCTGTGAAGTGCACATGTTTCTTGTAGCAACCATCAGATGGGTTTTAACATCTCCTCTAAAAGGCCTGCAGCTGCAAGCACCGAATCATGGCGAAAGCGTAATAGGTTTGATTAAAGTAGAAGATGACTGGCGCTCTTTCATTAGGGTGCGCCGATATGGAGAGTGAATTGAACGGATAGAGATAGCGAGGGGACGGTATCTACTGAGGGCGGGAGGTACGGGAAGAAAGAGAGAGAGGGCGGTGGGAGGGGGGGACCAGCCGTGAATAATTGAATACAGGGCCTCAGTTGGCTGCACCTCGGTGAACTTCTGGACACATTCCAGTACAGCAGTTCCAGTAATGCTACATGATGAGAGAGATTCAACACTGATCCGAGGCATTTGAGACGAGATTTGAAGAGATTGTGCTGTCCTGAGCAGAAAAAACGACAGCATCAGTAGTTGCTAGAACAATGCTGATATTGGGCTGAACCCCCCCGATCATGTTCATTGACAAGGTTTTTTAAGTGTTTACTTATATTGTCTGCGCATTGCAAACGCGGGACGGTTAAAGCCATGACATGCTTGAAACAAACTAATACAAAGAAGTCTTCGACTTAACGTCAACGTCGTTACTTCTTTACATTTTGTTGTTGATGTTAGTTCACTGTTAGGATGTTTTAAAGGAAAAGTCTGGCCAGAGCTTACACATTGCACATTTAATGGTTTATGTGCAGTGGGGGTGTTGTAAAAACACTGATTCATACTTATGTGCAGGAGTATGAACCAGACTAGAACTCATCTGAGAGTCTCTGAGGTCGGAACAGTTGAAATAGGCTGTTAAACTCAATGGGTGGAGTGCGCTGCAATTAATTAGACCCTGTAAAACATTAGGAATCCAATCAGGCTCCAGTACCCCAGGGGACCTCATTTATAAAAATGTACTTGGATTCCTTTTTTTCCACTTGACGGAAAGACCGAACGCACGGTGATGGTGCAAGTCCATGTACAAAAACAACTGTGTCTCTTTTCCTACTTCTGTGCAATCGCACTTGCAGTCTACAGAAGCGAATCCCTCCAATTACATAAGTCAATTCCAGGTGTGCATTAAACATGCGAGTGTGCTCAACAACCATGACTACACATTTACATCGTTGCCATGTACGTCGTGTTTGGGCTCTACAAGACGAGAACGCATTTGAAGATCATAGCTCCCTCGTGACAGAAACTCCTCAGTTCCAGATGAAATAAATGTCTGCACATCAAGACCAGCCCGTGTGGAAGAGCCGGGGACGGTTTCCCTGACAGACTCGGTGTTCTCGATGGCATAATCACATCTGATGGTAGGAATCCTCCGGAGTATAATGGGAAGTGGCAAAACTATACCGAGGAACACTTTGAATCAATGTGCGCACAAAATCCAGATAATACATTTCTCTATATTGTTGGCTGTTGAGAAAAGAGGCTTGTGAGCGCTGCCCGCGGAGGCTTGGGGCTCCTTTATTGTGACAGCCTAACAGGTTCCTTGAAAACGGGACTATAATTCCCCCCGTTTAATCACATTAGAAGAAAAGCGGTCAGGGGAAAATGTGCGGTTTTACAAAGTCATTATGTTACATTTTTAATTCTGAGTACCTCTCTGAGCCTTTAAAGCTTTTTCTTTTTTTACTCTCAGGCTGGAAGCGTATGTTTGTCTTTTGTGTCCATTATCTCGAGACGTCTGATGTGCCAGAATTTTAAAAAAAAAGAGCTGTTGGAGTGTCTCCCAGATCCGGCCATCGAGATGATGCCATTTTAAGATAACTTATCATGTCATCCAAAACGAGCACAATAAAAAGAAGCACTTGGACCGAAGCGAAAGGAAAGTACCAGCCTGAAACACTATGTTCCAACCATGGTCGCCATGAGATTATCCGTCCATTCTGAAAGAGTAATAAAAGGTGGGTGCAGTATCTCTTTTTCTGCAGCTTCTCTTCGTCCAAGCCTGTTTCCACTTTTACTCAATCCCACACCCATTTTTTTTTAGGGCACTCTACTTTGAACCCTGGAGCAGTTCCTCCTCTTGGCGGGTTTGTTTGGACTTGTAAGAACACAGCAATCAGAGTCGGGGTTGCAGACAAAATCGATTGGCCGGAGCTTGTTGACAAGGAGTTTTTCTTGGTGTCTTTCCAAACCAAGCCGGGAGCTTCGTTTGGGCAGAGAACGTGATCTGAATGCGACACCGCCATTCTTGTTCCAGCGCGATTTTCGGGTAATTTGAATGTGGTCTTAATTAAAATACAAATAGTATATGAAATTCACAAATGAAATATGCAAAAACCCTCACACTCATCATGAAGACAGAGCAAACCTGAGGGGATGAAGGTTTAATTTAAACCCTGACAGCTCAGGTTCAGTTCTCTGTCTAAACCAAGACGTTCTTTTTCAAAATGAGTCTAGCTTTCATTTGCAGAAAAAAAAGAAAAAGAAACGTGTTCATAAGTACAGAGAATCCACACATTACTTAGAGACTAACAAAAGTTAACAATATAAAAGGAACAGGTCAGCATTTTTGGACATAGGTTTATCTGATTTCATTATGAAAGCATGATGTAAAGAACTAAATCAATTTCAAATCTGTAAGTTAAATACGGAGTTGGAACCTGTAGGCTAGGAGTTTAGCCTAGCTTAGCATGAAGACGTGCGTGAATCAGAGCTAGTTTGGCTCTGTCCAAACTTCAAAATAGATGTGTTGCATACCAACACATCTAAACCTCACTGACGAACACCAACCACTCTTTCGTAAAACCAATGACCCAAAAATTCAAGTTTTAGTACAAAAAAAATCAATTCCGTTGGCTAAAATTTTATTCCTGAAAATCAAAAAAATTCGAATTGACAAATTTCAAATAGAACATATGTCAATTTGATTATTAGCTTCAGATAGAGTTTAAAGTTTCAAAATTTAAGTTGAAAAATATCAAATAGCGCTCGCCGACCTGCCCAGGAACAGGATAGGCAGTCAGGTGTCTCCGAAGAGTCGTCCAGTTTGGGCTGTTCTTCATAAACAGCATTAAACGGACAATTTACAGGACACCTGTCGTCCTCCCTGGTGATCGTTTTTGGGTTTCAATTTTTTAACCGCTTTCTTAGATCTGATAGGCCCAAATCTAGTCTGTTTGCATTCAGGCTTGGTGTAGCCCGAATGTCGCTTTATGACATTTATATATATACAACATATATATTCAAATTACGCTTTCGAAATTTGTTATCAAGACATTTCATATTTTAATTTCAAAGAGGTGAAATCAGATTAAATAAATTAAGGTACATGCTTTTCAAAGTAAAACATTTCCATGCGATGAATGGTGGTGTTTAAATTTAAATATGAAGTATTCGGTGGCTGTTGAAATTAAAATACTTGAATCTCTTGTTTATCTCTTGAATACTATTGACAGTGTGTCCTGTGGATTATCCAGAGTAATTGGAACACTGTTTCAAGACAGAGATGTTGCTGTTGAACTGTTGATTTGCAGCTCTTTGTAGTATGCAAACATACTTTATATTTGAATAGTAAGCTCGCTGCCCTCTGCTGGGTCCTTCTCTCCTCACGAGCTTACCGCTCTGTTTGTCATTCGTACCACGGCGCTAGCTTTCAGATTAGCTGTCTGTAACTGCTGCTTGAAATCAAATAGCAGCTGATAAGGCGGAAAGGGGAAGAAGGGAAAAAAAATAGCCGGGCATAATGTCATAGCTCTTCTATCTGCGACGTTGATTATCTAAACACTGGACGAGGGCTCTGTCTTGGAATTCAATAAGGTCGAACAGAGTTCAGCTTGCTCCCGAGTTTAAAAGTTCTCTCAGCTCTGGTAAGGTCATACAAACATTATAAAGTGTACAAGTATCGAGAGGGTGAATGAAAATAATAGACTTTTTCTTCACTCCCACCTTCCTGACATTGTAGTGCTTACCTCAGGGCAAAGACAGGCAAAGGCAGCCAACAGCTTTGATGGAAGACAGGTATGATGATAAATATTTGATGCTATTGACGGGTTGTTGTGCTCAGAATGAGATTTTATGGAACTAGTACACCCTGACATAATAAAAGGCAGTTTCTTGCCAGCGAACTGACTCTGCAACAGTGTGAACAGAGATCGCTGGAATATATCAGGCTTAAGAGCCAATATTGATTCAATACTTTGATCCAGGAATACTTCCGAAACCTGCAGAGTCGGCTAATAATATCATACTTTTAAATGCAATTTTCTCCGATCATCAATGCAGAGCACTTTTGGGAATAAAATGACATTTTAATTTGCTTACTTGTAGTGATGCAAGTGATTCCCATAGGTACCTGCCTTTAAAATAAGTGGACTAATGATAAAACACAAATCAGCCTTCATGGATTACAAATAAAAGGCTAGTGGACCCCAAACGGCGTCTGAAAAAAAGTTTCCTCGTACAGCGATTCATGTTATCTTCGGAAAAAGTTATTTTTCATGTGTTGTCCTACGAAAGTCCAGTGACGTGTCAAATCCCACTCGTTACATGCATACGGTCTTTTCTAAATAAACTCCCATCTTCACTCTTTATACTTCCTGGTTCATGATCCGTAGGTATAGCCATGAACGCTGTGCTAGAACAGCCTGTCTGAAACCATCTGGCTGTCGCTTCTCTACTTTGATTGATTTCTCATCGACTTTTGAAAGCTGCTTCTCTCATCCAACTAGTCAAAACTAAAACAGAAGAGGGGCTGAGGAAGATGAGGCCTTCTGTTCCGAGCATCAACTTCATCAGCATCAGTGCTTTCTGGCCCGGTGACAATGCGCAGGTGTAAAGTGGCAACGGTCGGGCCCCTGATTAAGACCGAGGCCATGCCAGCGAGGTGACAGCGCGGCAGAGGCCCCGGTAGGATGTGGCGCTCTGGAACCTCTCCCACGATGCCATCTGTTTTCTCATGAGCCACGTCGCGGAGGGTAGACCGAGGGAGAGTGGCAGCGAGGCTCACAGATGTGATGGAAACAGGGAACACACAGCTAAGTTTCCTCTACTTGAAGCACCACCAACCACAGTTTTCCTATTAACCGGTTAAATGACATTTTAGCATCTTTCAGCTCATTGATTTGATTTTATGGAAACGTTAGTGGACTAATATTTGTCGAGTGGTCAGAGACTTGGCTACATGCTAATGTTGCTCTGTGTCTGCTGGATGTGTTTGCTATCATTCACTATATCAACCTGACAAGGTGACAACGTGTGACAAACAGTGCTGCTTTAAGTACAATATTTACTTAAAAAATCTATTTTATTCTATTCTATATATTTTTGCTGCTCACTTGTTAAAGCATCAGCAATAGTAATACAATAATATAATGTATACAATATATGATAATACAACACTATTGAGGTACCCATTGTGTGTTATAAGTACTTTGTACATACGTTTTATTGGGTTACTTTTCATACTTTTAATAGGATGGCTCTTTTTACTCAAAGCTTCTATGAGGAACTTTCATTTTATTTCAATTTTTCTCTCATTTTACTGCAGCAGGGTCTGACAGTCTGCCCCGCACAGTCCTGGTTCTGGATCTCCCGTGCCTCCCTTCCCTTTAGCGGGCCCAGCAATACGGCCTGGTTCTCCTTCAGTGATGTTACTGTTGGCTCCCAGCGGGGGCGGAAGGGGGGGAGCCTCGCCTGCTGGGGGTCGAAGCCGGATCTGTGACTGTCTGCGGTGGGCTTGTCGCCAGAGTTTCTGGTGAATCTGCATGATTTCATCGGATTAAAAGTTCCTCGTTGTAACTTTAAGTAGTGGATCTGAATAGTAGTTAAACCACAGGCCCTGATTTGGACAGGACTGGATAGAGTTATGTCCTCCTTTTATAATAAAAGGTTTGCTTCCCAACTTAGTTTAGAGTTTCATGCTGATCCTGCCCAAGGACATTCATCAGACTCCAACACTTTAAATTCTTCCAAATGGAATCCTACTCAATATAGTGATTCACGCGAAATGTTATGGATCTCAGTTTAAAAAAATGTTTCATCCCTGCATAGATACTGAGCCACAAGGACCGAGCAGCGACTTGGCTGTGTGTGGCGTTCACACAGGGGTCTTGAACCCTCCAACGTACCCCACTGCTCACTGGGTAGAGGAGGAAAGGAGGTCAGGATTAAATTAAATTAGTGTCAGAACACTCGTCGACTCGCGGCTCGCTGCTGGAGCTCTGGAAGCTGCTCTCTGATTGTGCTGGCATCTTCATTAGCATTCAGACACAGTGCAGGGCCTGCGAAGCTACCGTCGGCCTACTTATCATTGTGGGGTGGTTTAAAAAGCAGAGCCGTATGAACGCGTCAGCCTGCATGAAGTGCTGTATCTTATCTCTCTCTGTGAAGATCTGGATTCATAATCGCAGCTGCAACAGACTGCCGCCAAAAAAACGCAGAGGCCATTTTTCAAGTGGAAAGCATTGTATTTGTGTTCTGCTGGGCTGCGGTGCTCCGAGCGGTTCAGAAAGCATTCGCGCAGAAACAAGCAACTATTGCCGTGATTGAGGCTCTAATTTAAAAAAATCACTTTAGCGACTTAACAAACACATTTTGCAGATGAGGGATATTAAACCCAAACAGATTATGGCTCTGACACGCGGCTCTGTCATGCTTTCTGGGATTTAACTTGGGATGCAGCGTACCCCGGCAGCAGAGGAGCCCTGCCGGCATTCATAAAATTACGTACAATGAAGAAATATCATTATCATTTTGCTGCGCCGCAATTTGGTGAGAAGATAGAGAGCTACAGAGGAAAAAATGGAGGGATGAAAGCGGAGGGAAAACAGCGAGGCTGGGGATGGAAAGTGAATCAAAGAGACGGGAGGGAAAACAACTTGCCCTCATAATGTGTCTTAAAATAGGGTAGGTCGCCCACACAGACACTGTGCTCCTGGGTACTTGGCTCTGATTTATTTATTTAGTTTGCAGTGAGAAGCGATCCACTGGGCATTGTGTGAGGGGAAAGTCCTGTGCCTGAGCCTAGGGCTCTCTTTATGCGGCTAAGGCAGCAGCAACTCTAAATTTAAACCCCTGATAGTTCACATCATTATCACTCTGGCTTTTTTTTCCTGGGAACTGAGACCGGCTAAAGAGCTGTTTTTATCCCGGTGGCTGGAGTGTGTTTCAAAAGCTCAGAATCGCAGAGAAACCTTGTGATCTGAGTTGTGTAAAGCCCCCCGGACAGCGGAGGCCCGTGGGACTGTTCCGCCGTAGAATCGAGACCACGGACAAATAAAATCCAGCGTGATTTGTATCGGATTCACGGCTGCTGTTTCACATCTCAGGGCTACAACAGAAAACGAGGAGCAGGCTGGAAGAATGGGAAGAAACCGCGAAGCAAGAGAAACAGCAGCCTATGAAATGTGTGTGTGTGTGTGTGTGTGTGTGTGTGTGTGTGTGTGTGTGTGTGCGCTAAGTGGGGGAGAGATGAAGGATGCGGTTCAGGGATGCTGCTCGACTCGCTGGATGCACGGCTCAAAGCGCAGCTGAATCAAAGACTTAGAACTGAACCAGTGGAAAACAAAGGGAGGAAGAAAGCGAGACAGGCGGGGAAGCAGAGGCCTCCTATCGTTTTAATGCTTTTTCACTTTATCTGTTGCCGACTGAAGTCAGAGCACTGAAGTGGCAGAGTCCTCGACTCATTAACACTAGAAACAAGTAACAGTAGCAACGGTGTTTTTGTTATTTTTTTTAACCGCCTTAAAATTGGCTCTGTAGATGCTGTACTGCAGTCCTGTCTGAATACTGATTTACTCTGTAAATACATGAAGCATAATTCTCTTTTGTCCCGATCAGACCACAAAACATTCCGACTTGTCTGAGAGATACGTTGAACCCTGCCCCCCATCAGAGCTTGCACCCTTTTCAGGTGGCTTTAAAGGTGACTGGGAAGGAGGTAGCCACAGGTCAGGAGGGTCAACCACCATGGCGTGTGGAATGCCATAGATGTTGTCAATATAAGCACTTTCCTTCCACTGTGGCAAACTAGATGCAATAAAACATCAACTTGTCATGTCTGATCAATGCATTAAAAGTGCACTGAAATGGACACGTTCTCCTCCTGGAGAACTGTCACTCACTGGATCCACTGACGATCACTGGGACAGAGTCAATGTTTTACAAATATTGGCCATGAAGTCCTGAATCAAGTCCCAAGTCTAGAAGTTAACTCCAAGTAAAGACCAACAAGTCCCAAGTTATACCTGCATCAAGACCCAAGTAAAGTCCAAGTCAAGGCCATCAAGTCAAGCCTGCATTAAGACCAACAAGTCTTAAGTTAAGTCCAAGTCAAGGCCGGCAAGTCACCAAGTCAAGCCTGCATCAAGACCTCCAAGTCCCAAGTAAAGTCAAAGTCAAGTTAAGTAAGTCCAAGTCAAGGCCAACAAGTCACCAAGTCAAGTCTGCATCAGGTCCAACAAGTCCCAACATGACTGTGATGGTCAGTCGGATTGGTTCAAAGTATTCCTGTTGAAGAGGAAAATGAAGAGTGGATCGTTGCACACTTTTACATGATCATCATTTTCAACATTTGAGATTGAGAATATCATCATTCTGAGCTGAAGACATACAACTAAATTGTTTATTTTCTATGGAAAAGCAGACTGCAGTACTATGAAACACACATTCGATTTTTTCCAAACATTATTGTGGCTTGGGTTTTACAACGTATATTTGCCACTATTCATTATCCCATCATGTTAAATGTACATGTGCATTGGCATGCAGTAGATATATACAGTATATAATCATACCCTGGCTCTATAAAGAACCAAACACTGGGAAAGGTTTAGATTTGTCGATGATCAAAACAACACTGACGATGTGGACCTCCCCTTCCTCTGTGTTAAACCAGCACTTCCTCAGTCTACCTCCTCGCCAGACCCCGATTACTGATTCAACACATTCTCTTGTTGACTGGCCTCCCTAGCTACTTGGGATGTTGTGCTGCAGCCAAGAACAATGTGAGTAATATGGCTCCAGAATCGAGGCCGCACAAAAAAAAGTGATAGGAAGATAGGAATAATTACCCGACTGAATTCCTGGATTTCCACATAGACAGCAGGCTTGTGTTTCTAGTTATTACATGACAACCCCCGCAGTCGCACCAGGATATAATAACAACCTGGATTTATAGCGCTGTGTAGGTGTATCTTGAAAAAAATAAAACTGGCGCAGCCCTATTTGAAATAGGTCAGAGGCTTATGATTGCAGCACTAATATTGTCCAAAAACACAAAACCTCTGACTGCTGTAGTAACACATCCAGAAGCAAAAATATGTCAAGTAAAACCATCATATTTGCGGAAGTGAATAATATAGCTTTACAAATTGCTGTGTGTCTTGCAGGAAAAAAACCAGAGATACACTGCTGTCAGGAGGCATGTTAGATGTATGGAGAGCTCAAGTTCAAGCTGTGCTTTGTTATCCCATTAAGGAAAATACAGTGTTCTTAAAACCCACCTGCCCACCAGTGGGTTACACTTAGGGGTTACGGGTTAGGGTTTAAGGGTTTAATAATTATCATCAATCAAAATGTTTTGATCAGCATCTAACTGTAAACCCTAACCCGCCGGCAATCAGGCGGGTTTCAGGAGGTTCAAAAGATATGAGACAGCATGCAGTGGGTATTATTGCAGAAGCCAAATGGTTGGACCATCATCACAAAATGAAACAGCATTAAGAGTCTTAAAGAGATATGTATGAAATAAAAACATAATACCAAACAAAGAATTCAAAAACGTGTATTTCATTGCACTAATCAATATTTGTATATTTACAAGTGATCAAATTACTCTGAGTAATTTGAAAGGGGTGGCTAGGAGTGATGAACCCAAAGAGACTCATATCCGGGCCATATTGCTGGGCCCACTGGATGGAAAGGCACGGGAGAACCAGAACCAGGACTGAGTGCTCAGACTGTCAGACCCTGCTGCAGTAAGATGACTGGTTTTCTAAAGAGACTTGTTCGGAAACACTACTCCGCTCAGGGACTGCCAAAATGGCCACAAAATGAGAAAAATGTCTTCGTGGTAACTTTAAATGTCCAAAAAGTCAACTTAAAAGTATTCTTGTGCTGATCTGTGCCTGCTTGCTGTCATAGAGGTCCCTCGTTTTCTTAGTGTATCGGGTTTGGCAAGGCGCCTCATTAAAGCTGCAATAATCAGTAGTTTTTAAATAAACAATGTTTAAATTAACAATGGCAATTTGGAGGAGGTTGCTTGTTGTGACAATATCACTAGACCGGGAGTTTTACGCTCGGATAAACGGAGTGATTTAGTGTCATGCAGCTCATCGTCTCGGTTTTATGGCCCGCAGCTTTACGGTTTCAGTTCACCCTCACCTCTCTCATTATCCTTTTTCGGAGAAAAAGCTCAAATGAATCCACTGCACACTAGCAGATTTTAGGTGGACAACATTTGAGACTAGCTGGTGAACTTAGTGACGCATAGAGCAGCTAAAGAGACAGATACTTGTCGCAGGAGGGTGAATATTGGACTGAAAGTCAACTCGTTTTTTTGGTGTGGCTCCACGTCTGCTGGATGGATAGTGCAACTGTTTGCCAATAATTACCTACAGCAACTGTATACGCTTACAACTGTACAGTTGGGCTGCTGTCAGGCGGCCAACACAGGCAATTTATACTGTTTGGATGTAAAGATCTCTACAGTGTGTATTTATGCAGGAATTACAGGCGTCGTGATCATAATTCTAATACAATTATCAACAACAGCAATGGCATCAAAGTTTGCTGCGCATAGTGTAAAAACAGTGTGTGGCTGTAACACTAACACTATCCTAGTAGAACAGTAGTAACGACTGATATGCATTTGATCTCATGGATTCCTGACACCAGGAGACGGTTGCTCGGTGACTGAGACATCAACGTACCAGTCACACTGGACACACCGAGATGCTCAGGGTCAATAACGGACGCGCTAATGCTGAATCGATACCCAGTGGCCTCCCCAGTTTACCTGAGAGGCCGTGCTGAATCGATCGCGGCAATCGAGCAGAGTCGACAAGCGGGGGACTTACGTCGGTCAATGGGGACGGCTGGGCAGCAGTGTGGGATAATCACCTCTGAATATACCGATGGCCCAACACTTGGCGTGTCTGGTCAGCGGCCTGATGGATGTTACCGGTATCTACCGCCATTGACCGGCAGCTGGCCCCGCCCTGCAGCATTTAAATGATTCCGGAGAGGAGGGAACCGGGTCGTCCGGACAGTTAAGGTAACTTGGAACGCATCCGACAGCACATTCTTCATCCCCGCTGCACCGGCTGCTGTGCGCACCTAACCTATTTAGACGGCGGCGACATCATTATGCGGGACGCCACTGGCAGCTCGGAGACTGCGAAGAACTGATTTGCTTCGAGGCTCGTGCTTCAATATTCATTCAAAGCGGAAAGAAGTGTGCTTTAGAGAGTATTGAGCTATATCTGCTCCTATCCTCTCAAATCCATGAAGGTAAAACTCCCTCCACTCCCCCCCCCCCCCCCACTATATTGGCTTTCTTTTTAGCACACCTCTGCCTTTTTTTTGTTTTCTCGCCTTTTATTCCTAAACAACTCATTGGAAAGTAAAACATCGATGTCTTGTCTTTGGGGAGCAAGCTTTGAAAACTTCAAAACCTTCCTGTTAATAACAACCTGCACGCACACACGCACACTGAGGGGGAAGCCACGTGCATACACAAACGCATATATGTCATATCTACGAGGTGATTTGTTCATCTTAAACTGGGGGGGGGGGGGGGGTGGGTGGACCCTGCTTTGATCGGCAGGGTGGGACTCAGAGAAAGAGTCGCGATTACAAATCTGCCTGTTAGTTCAGCACCAAGGACAGCGTCGTGGATTTATCAGTACACACGGCACAGTTAGCGTGAGTTCTGGATGCGTCAGCTCGTTACATAGTGCGTTACATACACAGTGTCTTTTCAAAATAAACTCACGACTCCACTGTGAGTTTAGGTTTAAGCAACCAAATAACTTAGAGTAAGGAAGAGAGCGTGGTTCACGTTAGCTTGACTGACTAACGACTCAAGTGACTTACAATACTAACCACCAATCTGAGAAACAAATCACATGACTAACGATTCCAACGACTTACATGACAACGATTGTAATGACTGACGTGGCTAACAATACTAACGACTCAGGTGACAAACGACTCAAGTGACTTAGAATTGTTACGACTCAAGTGACTAGCCACTCATGTGACTAGTTTCACACGGGACAAGAACAGCGGTTACCTGGGTGAAAGTCCTGAGTTTGTTTGACCCATCCAGCCCAACCTCCCACCTGCCCTACGTGGACTTTCTCACTCTTTCTCAATCTTTCTCACTCTCTATACTACGTTGGTTGCCTCGACCATCTAATGATGACGCTGATAGGTTTACATTGGTGTGTCATTATCAGACAATCTGCTCGGTTGTGGTTAGCCTAAGCAAAGGACTGGAAACAAACAAGACAGCTACCCTGGCTATGTCCAAAGTAAAAAACAACAACTTTAAACTTTCATCAGAACATGAAATCAATTACTATCTTTTATTATTGACGCAAATTTGACCACTGGGTGCTTTTGCAGTCAGTTTATTTGCCCTAACAATCAATGTAGGCCTATTGACTGTACAGGCATTAGCTGTAGCTAGCTAGAAGCATACTTTCACCGTGTGTGCAAAGTTTGTGTGATGGCTCACCCTCTGAACTCCTGTTCTTTCCTTTGCCTCTAGTCACTCTCATTTTTCCTCTCATCTCTGTACGTGTATGATATACTGTAGATACAAAGCATACATATTTTCCAAAGCTCACTTTTCATATAGAATGTGTCCACTGACCGTAAGCCACACCGCTTTTTTCAAACAAAATGAGAACAGAAAGATGGAGACAGAAAAAAAAAGAAAGGCGAGGGGGGGGGGGAACATTGTAAGCAAGTCACACACACATGCTGAAGCCTTGGGGAAATACAGTTCTGCTCCTGCAGATTTTGATCATTACCTTCTTTCTTTTTTCCTTTTTCTTATACACACACACAGACGCACCTCTCCCACTCAGTGTTGCCAACTTGGCGACTTTCTCGCTAAATCTGGCGACTTTCCAAACCCTCATGGCGACTTTTTTTGTCAAAAGCTACTAGCGACAAATCTAGCTACTTTTTCTGGTGTTGTTGGAAACTTTTCTGGTGTTTTGACTCTGACGTGAAAGCAGTACCGGTCGGCACGCGGGAGCTGCCGTGAGCTCCTCCGCGGCCTCAAAGCACTCAAAGGTGATTAGTCTCACAGTAGCCCCTCGCACAGCAGTCCCAGCTGCAGAAAGAGGAGACCCACACTCTCCGTGTCCAGACTGCAAATTAATCGCACATGCGCAAAGCCGCCGCACTTCCCGCTTCTCTCCTACAGCGCTCATTACAATTATGCAAATTCGGCGATGACGTCATTTAGCGACTTCTAGCGACTTTTAGGACAGCCAATAGCTACTTTCCTTACTGACGAGTTGGCAACACTGCTCCCACTGGCATGTACCATTGGTAGCGGGGGCCTTATACCACCTATTTACGAGTGCAATTAAATCCTAAAATATGTACCCGTTTGCACACGACGTTCCCGTTCTAACAGGATTGACGCTCATCCATGTGCGGGGTAAAATGTGTGTTTTTACATCTGTACGCTCGACGTACAGCATGTGTACGGACGTGTGTTTTCACACCCCCTTTCTTAGCCACATTATCACCTCGGTCTCTGCGGCTCCGGAGCGCCGCGCGGCAGCTTGCAGCTTTAATGTACACGTTGTAAGTGTGTGAGGGAGCGGGGCGATTTACCGCCGAGGCACTCATCCCCGCACCAGTTGGCCTCCGTGCCAACCACCAGCCAGCTGTCACCGTCAGCTCTTCACACTCACACATATAGCAGAAGCATACGCTGACCCTTTCGCTCACCAGATGTGTGCTACGCTGCTCTCCGGGGCAGCCGGAATGTTGAATGTTGCCGGTGAGGGTTGCGCTTTTATTAGCGTGCGTCTCGCCTCGCCTCGCTCTGACGTCACGGCTGTCAGATTTAGCGTTATATTTCACACAATTTAAGGTTCTGCATTTTCCAAATGTTTCGTAATACGTCCCGAACCGTGAGCCTCATACCGAACAGTTCAATATGAATACGTGTATTGTTACACCCCTACTTATGTAGGTCATCTAGAGGCATCAGTATTACATTGGGACTGTTTAAGAATCGGTAACTGGAGGGATTCAGAGGTAGGTGAACTTTTACCCAGACAAAGCATCAACACTGTTGCTGAAGACAAAGTACTTTCAGCATTTAACACTGTATTTCCTGTTACTGGGGACCACAATCTTGTAAATCTTCAGTGGTATAAATGCCATTACGACACGTTTCCGTCCTCTTTGACAAAAGGAATACGGAGCTCGATCCCTCAAGAGAATTCAAAATCATCAAAGTTATCACCGGGGATATATCTGTTTTTACAACCGAGGCCGACTTCCCATCTTGTTTTGCTTCTCCTTCCCCTTGACTTGGTGCGGTTGGTCTCTGTTGTGACGGATCATGGATTAGTCTCTTAGCAGGGATTATGGAGTGGGCAGTAAAGATGATTAAAGACTCCTCCAATATTCTGCCTTTGGGGGACAAATGGTGGGAAAGGGAGAGCGAGCCGGAGAGAATGTGTGAGATAGAAAGCACACACAGAGACGGGATGTATTTCAACGGCAGCGCCTGCTCGTTTGTATTGTTGACTGCTACTGGCTCGGAGAGAGTAAATCAGGGCGAATAGCCGATGTAGATCCTTCGTGACAGCGTTTTATTCTTGTTTTGCACCAACAGGCACCCACTGAACAATATGAACATTATTAACAGGCCGACTCTCTTTCGTGTCCTTTGTTTCTTAACTTTATTAATTATAGAGCTAACCTACTTATTGACAGAAGATCTAAATGAAAATTGTATGATCTGCCTCCACTATTATTCCAAACCTTGGAAATAGTCATTTAAACCTTGAATCTTGAATCTTGAATTCGGTCCAGTTACTCTTGCCTTCAACTACGAGTTTGCTGGGTTGTCATTGACAGAGACACTATGTGACAAGTGAGCAGATTCCATCTGCTGATGAAGGCCACGAGATGTGGTTGAAAGGTTTGTAGAAAGCAGTTTATTATGTTAATAAAGTAATAATGACAACATGTGGCAACTGACAACGTATCCTCATACCACGGTTCATATATTACAATTATATATAACCTCATGTATGCAAATATATAAATATATATATACATATATATAATATATATGTGCAAATATAAATGTATGTATACATACTGATGTCACTTAAAGCTACTATGAGGGACCTTCTGATTTTTTCTTTCTCAACATCGGACTCCCACCGCTGACAATACTATGTCGCCTATCCTGGCTCACGATTACATACATATAGACCAGTGCATGAGAACAGACACAATTAAAAAATCCCATCACCCCTGATGAAGACAATGAGATGCAGTCAAAAGCCTTGAGTTAAGTTTTTTAATTGTGAAAGACTTTATTCTATTTTGATGTGCATCTAAATCTGCACACTGTAAAAAATGCATGGTGGCCTATCAAGGTGAAAGCCGAAAGGTTGATGTGCACCTCAGACGAGCCATTAAAATTGCTCTTTGTGAGGATGCCAGAGCAGAAAAGTGGGTAAACATAATCTACTGACGACATGGAGGCCAGAATTGCCTCAGCAATCTATGTGTCACTGCATTCTTTTTATCTTTCTTCTCCCTCCCTCTCTCTCTCTCCCTCCCGACATTTACCTATACTGCTTATGCCAGCAGCTGGCTCTGATGTTATGTTTGTTTGCATGTCTCAGGTTGAATGGGGCCCATTTAGAAATCTTGAACCCGAGCCCATCAACACTTGCAGCCACCACTGGCAACCCTTTGAAGAGGACGCCATGTATCCAGGAAATTCAGGTTGACTTGTATTGTGTTAGCGCGTTGCACTGGCAGCCCTGGGTTTTTTTTCTACTTGTTTTCAACAAAATAAGGGTTTAAGTCTTCATAATGGATTAAACCATATAATCTTGGAATTCTTTTATTTTTTTGCTTACAATGAGGTCCTTCCAGGACAGAGCTAGCAATGTATGTACAGTACGCCACAGTTATTGCTGCAGAAAGCGTGCTGAATGAAGTAAAAGAGGATTATAGTAAGCCTAGCCAGGGGGGAAAAAAGATATTATCACACTATGTCTAGCCCATGGAAAGTCTCTGACCACATGGAAAACACATACATGTCTTTAACAATGCAAGCCTGTTGTACCACAACTACCCTTGGTATTTGTCGGGACCAGATCTTTTACAAAAATAAAAAAATACCAATAAAACGCAGTCAAAATACTTAAAAGTACAGAAAGTAAAATACTAGATCTGCATGGAGTGATGCGGAGACCGCTTCATTGCTCAAATTAACACGCGACCCTTTAAATTACGTCATCACAGTGCGCAGGGTTTGTGCACAGGGTTTGATGGCACCCAGCTGGAGAATTAGCGCCATCAACTGCTCCAAACTCCTAATGTTCACATGAGAGTAGTAGATTTGAATTTGATTTGACTGATTTTCCTGCAATTTGTTTAAAATTGTGATCTACATTTAGTTGGAAACCTGGAGATTTATATTTTAAACATGACAAGGGCCCTAGCATAAACACTATTATTTTGTAAGTTAAAATCTTTAACAGTGCATTTTTAGAGCCCATCATGTTTTGTTTTTCTTATGTAAAATCTTAATCTGTACCGCAACTTGTAACTACAGCTGTCAGATGGAGTGATGAGTACAATATTTAAAGTACTAAAAAGTACCTCAAAATTAAGCTGCAGTCCTGATTTAGATGCATAACGGAATTTAGAAAGTTTCTATGAATCCGATCTTGATTTCAGTTTTTTGTGAAAGCGAGGCAAGAGGGCAACAACGAGCAGATGCGCGTGAATGACGGCTCATCAGTATGCTGGTCTCGCAATCCTCCAGAAGATGGATTTTAGTGGGGGTGGGGTTGGGGGAGGAGGGGGGTGGGAATGCAGCCTCTCACTTCCTCTTCCTCATGCAGAACAGTCGTAATCACAGCAATGTTTTCTGCCACACCTGACGCCCTGCAGGTCTCTGCCTGTGTCAGATGTCTGATTCACTGGATTCTGATCACATCATATTAATAAAATAAATAAATAAATGAAAGGACAGGAGTCTCGGAGATAAAAGAGATGAACCTCAAAGAATTAAATGACCAATTAAATGACCGGAATGATTGAAAACAGCATCTCTGTGCTGCATCAGCATCCAGAGATGAGCTTTTTTGTTTATGTTTTACGTGCTCTTAGCCATTCCATTCCTCTTTGCTCCAAGAAGAAAATTACCTGCTTAGATCAACAACCTTGATAAAGTCAATGGCCTTGTTGACAATGCCCTCGATTTGAATGGGCAATTACAGCACAGAGTAGCGGCTGAGTTGCCTCAGTCTCTCTGACTGATGGGAGGCTGCCGGTCACAATGATGCTAACACCGTTTCCAGGCTGGGCCCATATGTTTTCCTTGCTAATGCTTAGCTAGAGGCTACAATAGAATGAGAACAAGGCAGAAAACATAAAAATATAAAAGCAGTTTGATTGTAAAGCCTGAACCTGTATTTTTAAACTCAACAATGGATGAAACGACTGTGTGTAAAGGAGAATCGACAGCTGACTCTGCTGGTCCCCTGAGTTCGATGGAGCGTTTTTAGTTTTTGGGGCCTAAAAGTTCTCTTGGCGTTCTCAGTTTTTCGATCAGAAGTCAGTCAACCTGTTTATTTAGCCATCATTAGCAGGCTATTTTTTACACTAACAATATCAAATTGAAAGGTTTGCTGATAAACTTTGATTCCCAGGCTTCCTGATTGCCCTCCAAATGTTGGCATCCTGGATAGTTAGTCCCATTATTTCCCTCACTACAAGTCCCCCGCTGAAAAGTTGTAAAATATCTGGGGGGAGTATTGACCTTCATTGACAGTGGCTTAACGCCGATCGACGAGAAGGCAAAAGTAGAAATGTAATCAATGAATGTGTGAGGACAGTGCTCAAGTTAAAGGGCGGGGTCCATTAACTGTTGTTTTATTTGTTTAGGTTTTTATATCGTCCTGAGGCTTAGTAAATACTGCTGTGGACGGCACTTTAGTTCGGATCCGAGAGTCGATTATACAAACGAAGTTGGCGATCGAGGCAGCGGTAGACCAGCACCTCCTGTGTTCTGCAAGGTGAAACGACTGTTTTTGTCATTGGTGGCTTTAAAGAGAGCAACATAAGGGGCTTCTGAGTGCAAGGTAAAGCGGTGAAAATATCCTAAATATAGCGTACATTTAAACTAATATTGATTTTTTGAGGTGGCTGCTGCTCCAGTCCGCAACCACTTTGTCTCGCCGCCAAGACAGCCTATTCTGACGGGGAACTGAAGCCATTATATCGCTCTCTTCAACTTTGGACAACCGACGCTAGCGTTCACATTATTCATAACCTAATTGATCAGCTTACTTTGGTAACCTGCCTCACTGTTTTTTGCTAACGACAGAGTTTCCCACTGAAAAACCCTGAAAAGAACGCAGATAGAGTCCACCTTCTAAACAAAGGGACAAAGAGAGCAGCTTTGGGTGAATATGACATGAGACATAGTGCTGTGCAAATGTACATTTGAGGCCTAATCACTGTTTGTCGTTTTTATATTACCCTGTGTCCTCATGGGGATCAATAAACTTTATTCTCGTCATCATCATAAAATAAATAAGATATTGTCACTTTGGATGTCAGATAATAGCCGAGTGCTGCGGTAGTCTCGCCTGGATCTCACAAATCAGCTCTTTTTTTATTGCAAATCTCTTCTGAAGCGAGTGGTTCACACCGATCAGCGGCGATGGACAGAGTGACACGAGACAAGCCATCTTGACATGGTCTCGCTTTGACTCTGAAAAACCAATATCCTCCGTATTTGCCCAACACGGTTTCTCATTTCGAGGTCAAAATCACATTATGGAATCACGTTGTGTGACAGCGGGGACCTTTTTGCAGGGGCCAAAGGAAACGAGCGTGATACATGTACATCATTAGCTTTCCTTCAGGCAAAGCCGGCAAACATGCAGGATGATGCACAGACACGGGAGGTGGTTTGTAGTATAGTCTACGGTAGTGGTGGGTTACGCATCTACAAATCAACCCAAATGTTTCAAAAAGACATATGGCTGTCATGTTTAATTACATGTAGTCCTTCCTCTCTCTCTCTCTGTGTCTCCCTCTGGCAAACATGATGATTTCTCTAATGGAATGACAGGGAGCAGCTCTAGTGCCAGTACTCGTGGAGAGACATTCGAGATATATGTAATGTCCTTGGAACAGATCTGATTAACACCGGTGCCTGTGAGGGGGGGGGGGTATTCTCAGGGAAACATGACAACGCGTACCATTATGAATAAAAAAAAAGAATGAAAGGAAAATCTATGACACGTATGTATCAGCCCCGTCTTTGGATTTGTCTGAGCATGTTGCTGTTGTGAATACATTTCACAGCATGTGAGACAATTTTCAATGCACCCATGTGGATGCGAGACACTGTATCACAGCGAAGGGCGAGGAGGTTTCCTGCGGGTTTGACGAAGTGGAGTCTGGTACTCCTTTTGAGATCAACCCCACCTTTCTACCTTGCCGGGAGAACGGGAGTTTAACCTATGTAGTACGAAACCATCTCTTTGATGTATTCAAGCAATGTATTGTACTTTCATTTCAAGTTCAGGACACCCTAATGCTGGTACCTCTGCACAACCTTGCCTCCTTTGCAGCAAGTTCCCTAAAACCGTAAAGCCCCAATATTAAGGACAAGTAACCATAGACTGTATATAAGAAGTGGACGTATTCATCGTGTCACCCATTGGTTTGTGGACTGCTGTTATGAAGCCTTAGTTCAGCCATTTCGCCGTCGTTATCTTGGAATAAGGCCTTCGCCGTCTTGGCTATTTTGCAACTGATGAATGGACGTTACCATATATGGAATGCGGAGGAGAGACGTAGAGACAATCTCAGTAAGCCCGCCCTAAAGCATACTCCTCTTTATGGTCTATTTCACTCTAAATGGACCATTATTTACTAAATGAACATCATGCTGTATTGACGAAGACTTGAAACTAGAGATTGAGACCATAAACTCATGTTTACAATGTTTACTGAGGTAATAAATCAAGAGAGAAGTAGAGTCATTTTTTTAAAGCAGCAGTGGCTAAGACATCCTGACCTTTGACCTCTGCTCTGACCACCAAATTCTAATCAGTTCATCCCCGAGTTCAAGTGGAGCCAAATTTGGAAAAATTTGCTCGGGGTGCTTGGAAGATTTTTGCATTCACAAGAGTGAAATGGACGTGAGGTCGGTGACCTTGACCTTTGCCACTGTCAAATTTGGTTAATCCTTTAGCCCAGTGGACGTTTATGCCACATTTGAAGAAGCTCGCTCTAGGCTATCCTGAGATATCGCACTCCTGAGAACGGAAGGACGTAAGGACACACGGACAACATGAAAACATAATTCCTCCAACCGCAGCTGTTGCCGGTACAGAGGCTTTAAAAATGTCATCATTACATGTGAGCACTGCAGATGAGAAATTCCAACCAATCTCAGCTATCTCAAAACCTGGCCAAATATACCACTAACACTTACTGCATAGTTAGATAACTGTTGTGTGTGTTCTTTCAGTGATTTGGTTAAACCTAACCTTCCTTTATGTCGACGTATTCCAAAATATTGGCTGTAAAATAGGTGCGGAAGGTTTGTTTTTTCTTCCATCTTCACTGTGCTTCATCACAAACCCAGGACTGATATATTTTGATGAACTGTCTGAGCTGAACACAGGTTCCCTCGACTTTGCCTACAACCACCGTCTGTCCATATTAGAGTTGATGGATTTTTAAACCCACTGAAGGAAGTATTATTTTGTATCCATTGCCCCTCTGTTGCCATGTCGACCCTTTGTTGGGCCGCAAATATCTATCGGCCTCTCTGGAGTTAACATGCATCATCTGCTTATGTAAGAGAGGCGGGCCAACAGGGAGCGACCAGACAGAAAGAGTAAAAAAGTGAGAGATTACGAGTTTGTGCGTGTGTGTGTGAGTGAGTGATGGCTTGTGTTTCGTGTGTGTAATTGGATGAGGCCGTGTTTGTGTACACTTCTGCATAGTTCACGGTCTGTGTCTCCTTCCCCTCAGTCTCTGCATTTTTTCTTACTTCTGTCTGTCTCCTTGGGTTATAAGATAAGCAGCTGAAACTTTCTGGAGCCAAAGCAGTGGAGAGAGAAGAGGAATGAGAGATCACCCTCCAAAATCCTCCCGTAATCCCCCGCCGGCTCATTCTTTAGCTGTAATTATGTATCAGATACGGCGACAACAGGCTGGCCACATCCAGGGCTGCAAAAATATTACAAATTGTTGCTTTTCACAGACATTTTGCAAACGCTTATCCCCTCTCTTGATGAGTGTAGCATCCCTGTAGATTTGCTCAGCACCTGTTCGGGCGACTCGTTCGACCGTGCTTAACTGAAAGCTGTTTGCCAACACTGAGTGGCTTTGAACCTGTGCCTTCGTGAGAGTTGGTGAGTTTAAAGGTTCGGATTATGATAGTGTTTCAAGTGCCATATGTTTGCGTAACTGCTGTAGGAGCGTATGGTAGCTTGTATGTTTTTGGGGCAACCTTTAGGTTTAAATACTAGTACTTCTAATTTAATTTGACAAATACATTCAGGAGGAAACTTAATTCATGCCTGGATTATGGTTACTGTCAAGGTTTTCTCCAATCCTGGAAATGTTACATTCTTATACCACAAAGAATCCACTCGGAGGAGTTCGTCATCAGTCACAAAAACCACCGTGCTACCCAAAGTAATTGTGAAGATCTATGAATATTGTGACGTTGCGAAAAAAAGGTCCAAAGGGGGAAGAAATTGGAGCATCAGATAATCATAAAGGTTGTAAACATGCTAACAGTTTTTTTCCAGAATAGCTACCACTGAATTTAGATTTTAACCAGGTGGAAAACTCCAGTTCTGAAAAGTAAAGTGCCTTAAACCTGCATTCTTCCTAATGGCCATCAGAGGGCGACTCCCATGGTTGTAAAATAAAAGTATGATTGTATAGAAGTCTATGGTAAGTTTGAAGCCTTCTTCAATACAGCATGATGTGCATTTAGTAAATGATGGTCCATTTAAAATATACCATAAAGCAGATTATGCTTTAGGGTGGGGCTACTTTGTGATTGACAGGTTGCTACCACGGTGTTGTCTGTGTTTTAGTCTTAAAACTTTAACCCTTTCACAGTGTGTTTTCTCTTCATGAAAGTAATATCAACATTTTGGTCGCCTATTCATTTCTTATTCAGCGTTTGGTTGGCTTCCAAACTCGAGGCTTAAAAAACTGCAGTCCACAAACGAATGACTAAAATCACGGTAAATGTCCATTTCTTATATACAGTCTATGGTTTTAGCACAGCTATGGTAAGTACGGTCAGACAAAGGAAGTCTGGCTGTAGTGGATGTTTGCATCGGACATCGGACCGACGCTCGGTCAGTGGACCTACATTTCAAACTATGGTGCTCTGGGTAACCCTCTACCGTCGGTTTTGATCGCTTGAGGGAACGGCGTGTCAGTTTCCGCTCGTCACATGCATAATGTCTCTTCAAAATGAACTTCAAACATAGTTTACTTAGTTTCTTAGTGTTTACTTGCGCAACAAAACTACTTGGTTAGGTTAGAAGATCGTGGTTTGGGGGACAACAAGTATGGATGTTACGTAAAATAAGTCGCCGAAGTTTGTTGCATAACTTTTGTTATTGCAGTACGAAAGTTACATAACAAAACTACCATAAAATAGGTCAACGTTGACTTGGTTTCACACTGGACACAAACAGCAGTCTCCTCAGGGAAAGGTTGGATTAACAGTCCTCTATGTTGATAAAAACATAATCCGGCTAGCATTGCGTTGCCTACCAAGTGTATTTGCAATATGGGTTTTATATAAACATCATTTCTAGGGGACAGCGTTGGTATGTGTGTGTGTGTGGTCATTAACACAGAGGAATCTTAGCAACTGCTCTTTCTCCTCAATCAGCTCCGTCCACTGCTGCAAGGTCCCTAAATGTCATGAGCACTCACTGTGAAATTGCAATTAAGAACGTAATAAATAAGTGATCGAGACACAGTCTCTTGCAGGCCTGGACGGACAGAGGGACGAGCGGCTAATTAGGATTTTATGATCAATTAGGAGCATTTGCATCGAGCGAGAGGGGCCGTTCCGCACAAAGCAACACAGGAACGTTTTTGAAGCTCAAAGAATCATTCGTGTTGGTTCTTCCTTTTTCTTTTCTAGACGTACCGTACGTTATGGGAGTGTGAGCATGCACTTTTTCTCAAGGAGACTGCGCCCACTCCTCCGCACACGCTCCCCATCGGCGTGCACCTCCAGCCAGTTTGGCGTGGGAAAGGGCTGTGAAGTTCACCGAGCAGATTTAAAGTGGCTAAAAAAGTTCCCCGCAGTGCCCTTTTTCCATGCCTTTCACGTGGAGCTGGCAAAGCCGACGCTGGAATTACCTCCCCCGCTCGCAGAGAGCGAGAACGAGAGCAGAAAAAGAAAAAAGGGTGGAGGGAGTGACGGAGAGCAGTCCTCGGAGGGCCCCCAGACTGTAATGCGTTTCAGGTTGAAACTAGATCATGGACAATTAGAGGAGAAATGGCTGACTTGGTAAACAGCGGTCCTCCAAGGACCCATCTGAGATGGAGACTGATTCCGCTCCCTGCCTCTGAGAGGAAGTGTTGTCTCTTGCTGTCATTAGCGGCGGATTGCCGCAGATTCTTCTTTCATTGTTTAAATCATAAAAAAAGAACAAATTAGATCCCTCCCCTGTTCTGTCTGGCTCACTTTTCCCCTCGTTTCTGAGTCCAACATCCTCTAAGTGTCTTTCAATATTTTAACCTGCTGTTTCCTCCTCTGAAAAATAATCCAAATGTGAATCTAAACTGTCCCCTCCTGTCCTCCGCCCTCGACGTCTTTGAGTGCCAGAGTCAGTTGGAAACGTGCAGCATGAGGTAGAATGACAGGGACGAACGTGGGGGGGAGGGGGGGGGATGACAGAGAGAGCCGTGCGGGGAGATGCAGTTCACTGTAATGAGTGTGACAGATTGGCCTCTAAACAGACTAATTGTAATAAGGCATATTCTCTTTTAAAAATAGATGAGGAGTAATGAGGTGGGGACACAGAGGACGATACAGAGTGTAATGGTGTGCTCAAGGCCCCGGTCCGTGGCACACTGCAATATGCGAACATTCGGCCTTTTGGCACAGAACTATCTGTGGCCCCGGGCCGGGTGTCGGAGAACCTCGGATGGATAAACCAAGCAGGGCCGGCTCATTTATTTACACACAGCCTAATACTTTTGGTGCTCATTCATAACTGGGTGCTCAAGGTGATCAACGACTGCTTCCGTTTTTGGACTTTTTGGTTCTGATACATCTTATGAATTGTTCAAATGTATGTACGTATGTAAACTATCTGCAGTCCTATCTCTTTGCAAACGACAAACTGAACAGAGTGCCGACTACAACAGAGCATGTCTTCTTAATTTGGTAGGAAAGCCAGCCGTCGGGCAGCAGAGTCTTGCAGTCTGTTTGGCTAACAGAGCTAACAGGTAAAGGGGCGTGTACAGCTAACAGAGCTAACAGCTAAAGGGGCGTGTACAGCTAACAGAACTAAACACACAGCAGCAAAACATTTTTTAATGTGTAGTGTGTTCACATGAGAAAAAAAAAGTATTCACCCACAATACCAAGCGCCAAGAAACTGTAGGAGCTGCTCACAGCTGAGTCAAAATATATTACAGAAGTTACAGAGTTTAACTTTAAGAGTATATTTTCTCTTTTCACTGGAGTTTGTAAGAAAAGTAATGAAGGGTGAAACTGAAATGTGTTTTTTTGCACAGTTGATGCCTAACGAATAAGTAAGAGATGCTCTACTATCATGGCTTATTTATTTTGATAAAAGTATCATGAGCGTATCAAACTCTGAGCCCTGTATCATAAATCAGACTGAATCCACTGTATTGTTGAACCTCTAATGTGCTAGCATTTATATTTGATCTTTCTTTCTACATTTGAGTCAAAATGTTCTACCCTCAGAGAGTAAACTTTAATGCCATGTCTAATAAAGCCTCAGTCTTTCTGTCGATATTTCTATTGTCATTCTACTTCTCATTTCCATTCTTTTGCAAGACTTCTGAGAAAAAAAATATACATTTTGGTACAATTCAATCTTGAATGTAAATCCAAGTCGAAACCCTTTGCCAAGGCCAATTACCCGACCCCGCATCCAACTGCCTAATTATCCCAAATTAGCTGACTCAGTGGATTGTGACACAAATTAGTTATCAGAATCATGTAGCACCGCTGAATATTAACGCTGCTTTAAATGTAATTCAAAGCGAGTGGTTTTCAAGCTAATTTCAATGTACAGGGGAGGAACAAGGGAGAAACAAGTGTACCCTGGTATAATCAAACACTGCAAACTATATCCTCATTAATGATCGATCCACATTCTGAGCAAACATGCGGATGAGTTTTTGGATGATGTTATATGCTAAGTTGTTGGTGCACACGCTTTGCATGATATCAGCCGATTGAATTGGCGTCATCAGCGGTTATCAGTCTCATAGAAGGGAGCTGTTAGCCCCGCCCTAAAGCAAACCCTGCTTTATTTTACTCTGAATGGGACCATACTTTACTAAATTAATAGATCATCCATCTAATTTCTTAATTTTGCTCTCAACATGCACCAGATTGATGCATTAAATGTTAAAATATTTGTTGTATGTGTACTGTCCCACCCCAGCAAATAAAGAGGGCTCCCCAAAAAGTCACGGTGTTATTCCAACACTAATACCGCTATGGAAGGATTAATGCGACAAATACAAATTTTTTTTTAAAGGTAAAGCACTAAACTATTGTATATACGTGAGTAAATACAGGCAATACGAATGGTAATTGTGAGGTGGTATGAATTTACTCAGCCAGTAACATGTGTGAGTAGTGTTGATTCCTTCGCTACTGGCTCGATTTGTTCTTCGTGTGCATGTTAGAGAGCTCTGTGGTGGAGAGCTCCTCACACAGCAGTGTTACACGTCAGTCAAGCCCTCAGCGTGGGCAAAAAAAAAAAACACGAAATGAGTTAGTGGAGGAGGTCGAGTGGAAGAGGAGGAGGGGCAGATGGAGTAGCGAGGATGAAACATCTACACGGCATGGGAGATGACAGAGCAAAGCTGACGTGATGGAGGGCAGGTCAGCTGTGGGAGATGAGAGAGAAAGACAGGAGGGGGAGACGAGGAGGCGACGGGATGCTGACCTGGTCTGTCAGGTGGAAACAAACGGCGAACACGAGTGCGCTTCGGTGATGCGCTTCTGAATGCAGTAAGATGAAATAACCGAAAACAGCTGACGTTTGTGGTGTGTTTGAACTGAACGGACGACTCAGCTCTCTGGGTGACCTGTGGGCTGGAAGTCCTCTTTTCGCGAAAAGACTTCTCAAATCATCAATCCCTCCCACTTAGGCTGTAGTTAAGTGATGTGATGAAAATTGCACTTGTCTAATCACAGCAGTGGAGAGTGTTCCCCTTTAAAAAGGAGGGGAAAAGTTCCACTTCCCTTACCTCTAGTAGTATCAAGCCTATAATTGTTCCAGACGGCAACCTTACATTCTCTCTACTGACCAGCAGGGGGCGACTCCTCTGGTTGCAAAAAGCAGTCAGATTGTATTTTTATTAGTGCTGGGCAACGATTAAAATATTTAATCGCGATTAATCGCATTGGTATGGCAAAGTTCAATAATTAATTCAAAAGTAGTGTATTGCGCACTTTTATTTTAAAAGTACTGCTATATGAACAAAAGTGCAATAACATTTGGTTCATGAGATGCAGGCAGCATGTTTTATACTTAATGTGAATATAATTCATACTTTGTTGGCATCTTATTCTGAAAACCGGATGTTCGTCTGAAGAAACCGGATGTTGTCTCACGTTAATGTTTCCGCTAACTTTCAAAGTCCTTCGCTCGCTCCCGATCTGTGCCGTTTAAATGCGTTTACCGTGAATTTCAGCATATAGGTGCACTAACATGTAAGTGTCTGCTGAGTTGACTACGGAGATCTGAGTGTCTGCTGACTTTAAAGGCTCAAGGCCACACACACACACACACACACACACAACTGACTATGGGATGTTTGCTGGCTTTTATCCCACTGTTCTTGTCATCCTCTTGTTGTTATGTCTATGTATTGTCTCTTGTCTTTCAATAAAAAAAATAAAAAAATAATAATAATAATTATAACAATAATAAATTTAAAAAATGCGTTAACGCACGATAAAATAATTGTCGGCGTTAATTAATGAATGCGTTAACGCGAAAATAACGTGTTAACTTGCCCAGCACTAATTCTTATACTATATTGATCCCGTTAAGGGGGAAATTTGTCTCTGCATTTGACCCATCCCTGTGTATAGGGAGCAGTGGGCTGCCAATGACAGGCGCCCAGGGAGCCTGTACCTGACACCACACCACAGTGTATTGCTCAGGTCGTGTCACTTCGACGCGTGACACGTCCCAGTCAAGGATCGAACCTTTGACCTTACGGTTACCAGTGAGCCACGGTCGCCCCTATACGGTCGTATAGAAGTCTATGAGAAAATGACTCTACTTCTCTCTTTATTTATTACCTCAGTAAACACTGTAAACATGAGTTTATCTTCTTTAATGCAGCATGATGTTCCTTAGTAAATTATGGTCCATTTAGAGTCAAATAAACCATAAAGAATAGGCTTTAGGGTGGGGCTACCTTGTGATTGACAAGTAGCTACCACTACCAAAGCCATATACGGCGTCTCTACAGTATGTCACTCCTCTGCAGTCCAAATATTGTTACCTTCGTTCATCGGTTGCAAAAATGCCAAGATGGCGATGGTCTTCTTCAATACAGCATGATGTTGGTTGAGTAAATTATGGTCCATTTAGAGTCAAATAGACCATAAAGAGGAGTACTGCTTATGGGCCTACTGCAATTGACAGAACGCTTCTGCTACCACAGACGTATACGTGTCTACGCCACTCCTCCGCATTCCAAATATGGTAACTTCCGTTCATCGGTTGCGATAACATGGCAATGGCCGTAATCCGAGATGGCGATGACATCACCAGACTCGAGGCTTCATAACAACAGTTCACAAACCAATGAGTGACGTCACGCTGACTAGGTCCACTTCTTATATTCAGTCTGTGGTTGAAACTAGCAGGCTACATTACAAACCACGAACGCCAAACTTTGAAACTTCCCAAACCAGTCGCACTCACTTGCTGCATAACCCAATTCTCCACTATCCAACTATATGTTCAGTACTCTGAAAACACTAATGTTACACCAAAATATGGCTAAGTGCTAGGGATACCCTAAGCTTCCCCTCACTTTGTAAAACAAAATGTAACAAATACATACACAGATATTAAATTACTGAATTGTTTGTTCCTAAAATAATGGGACGATACCAGATTGGCATATTGTCTCCGATACCTGTCCAGCTATTTGGGTCAGTATCGGACCGATATCAGTATCACTGTGGGCGCATCTCTGCTAAATACCCCATATGAATTCACAGTGAGATTCTATCAACTCTGTTCTGTAATCTCATCTGTCTTGCATCATGACCTTTGGCAAAGATGTATGTGCTCCATCCTAATCTCTTGTGTGTTGAATCGTGTCAGGGCCTGTGGAGGGCTGCCCGCCTCAACATCTGATAACAGTTGAACTGTGACTCCATACAGTCCAACACACAGTGCAGGATTATTCCTTTTCAGAGCAACGAAAGCCTTTGTGGATTTGTCTGGGCTGTGCTTTCAGTCATGATTGAAGACTACGGTACTGAAATGTTTTTGGGCTATTTTGCATGCATAACTTCTCTTCTTTCAGAATAGTGGAAAGAAAACATCCACAATAGACTTTTAAGATTTGATTTTACTACTTTGCCTATTTGCGTCAGCAGATTTAGTGAATTTAGGAAGATATTGTTAACCTGGGGGTCGGGACCGCCAAGGTGTGTGTGTGTGTGTGTGTTTACATTACATCGTCTGTACCAGTGATATAATTTGCCTCAGAATAGATTTGAGTGAGTGTGTTTGTAAGAGTCCAATCCCGGAAAACCCCAGCAGGTCAGGGGGAGATAAAATGTCACGGCAACGCTTCAAAAATCCACAGAGCCTGGAGCACATTGGAGGACTGGGTGTTAGTTGTTCAAACTAAACAAAACTGGTGGGGGGGGGGGGGGGGTCTCTCGAAAAGGTTGAAAAACCACTGCATCAGATAATACCTTATTTGCATATTGAAACATTACATTTCAAAAGAATATTGTCTCAATGTAAGTAATCAACTGGGGAGGTTTCATGGTGATATCTATTGGTTAATTTAACCCTGTCGTCAAAATGTATGTAATTTTAAATACATATCTTTAAAGGCCGTTTTCACAGAATAAGATAATCCTTTATTTAGTCCCACAGCGGGGAAATTTAAAATTCGTGGTATTTAATTAGCCAGTTGTCCCCGATCGTGACAGTCCTCGACACCGCCTGCCTCCCTCCAGTGACATGTTTTTTCTCAGACTCTGAGCCAGAAATCTCCACTTCAGTAGCACCAAACATACACCAAACTTTACACTTTCATTCCTCTCTATATTCTGAAGGTTTTCACAGAGGGGTTTATTCATATATCATTCAGAGCCTGATTTATAACAGTTCATACCTGAAGTCATGGTGAAAATGTTGTTTTTTATGTCTCTTGACAGTATTTTCTGATTATGGAAAGATACAAAGAAACATCCAAAATTCCCCCTGTCAAAACATTAACATGTCATCAAAATGAAACAAGAATTGTGATGAACTACAATCTTCACATTTCTGTCCTGGAAATGATGAAAATCAGCACATATTTAACAAGATAAGCCTAATTTGCATAGGAAAACATTACACTTCAACAAACGGATAACTGTTGTAATGTGATATCTATTAGTCACGTTTTTCCACACCGTCCACCTGTAGTGTCACCCGTTGAGCGTGCTTCTTTAATCAGAAGGTGAAAGACAGGCGGGAGGGAGGCTGGCGGTGCCGAGGACAGTCACGATCGGGGACAACTGGCTAATTAAATACCACATCAGTGATCACGGGCGCTCTGGAGCCTGCTGCGAGTGTAAACGGCAGCCGTGCTCGACTCCAGCACTTTCCAGTCCACTGCAGGGTTCACCGCAAAGGGCGTACAGTGTTGAATAGTGGATGGAGAGACTCTGTGTGAAGAGAGAGGACGAACACCTACAGTTGACTTCGAAGCGGAGAGAAGCTAGACCTTATTGGATGCGGGTTTTATGAATCCACCTCATCACCAGTTAAAAGTATTTCACAATAAGGCCGTGTCAGCATAATCGTTAATCTCACCCGTAATTACCAGAAGCACACAACTAAGTCTTTCATGATTGATATGTAAAAGGCTTTCATTCGTAACGCCACCGCTTCCCTCGGGCTCAGTGCGTCTCTCTTCCTCTCCGTTGAACCGGGGAGCGACAGGGCAGCGGTTCCATTCGCACCACTCGAGCAGAAGACAGAAGCCATTTTGCTCAGCGGAGCAGATCTCAGGGCGTAAATTACGCCGGCTGATTGGTAAATTAGATTAAGAGCGTGGAGGTGCATGCTGGCGCTTTAGGAGGCACAGTTCTGGGGGACACGAACCGCCCGCACACATGCGTTCGGGCTCCACACGATCGGCACCCCCGAGGTGCGAGCGCTCGCCAAATTTCAAGAAAGTTCGAGCCGTTCGGTTCAGCAACAGAGAAATGTAAAGAAAGTAATGTGCTCGGTTCGGTATATTTCAAACCAATTATATATTACTGTATTACAACACTACCTTAGAAATACATCATGGAAAGATAAAATAGCAATGGATAGAAGACCCGGAGTGGCAGAACTCCATCTACAGAGTTACATTATGGGCCTCTAATCTGCAGAGAAAGCTAAAAGAAGTTACATTTAAAAAAGTAAGTTAAATGATTAAGCAATGCCGTCTGAGTTTGTAATAGGCTGAGAAAAAGTTTCCAGCAGCCTTTTCTTTTTTATCTGCAGCAAACACCGGCAGAAGTTTCATCACATCGGAGAAAAGGGGGGTTTATCATTATAATGGAGAGCAAAGATCAAGGAAAAACCCTTAGAAAACCTATTTGGGAGCTAACATGTTTACTTCAGAGACACAGTCCTCCCTCTGAGATTCTGATTCATCATATGGAACAAATAATAAGTTGTTTTTGTCTGATTGGAGGTTTTGGTGGCAAACATCAGGTGCAGGCACTCTGTTAACCTTTGCACGATACACGGGCCCCATATTCGGAATCTTCGCATCATCTGGTTGTTTCTTTCAGCGCTTAGGCGTAGATCATGCAAGAGAGACAATATCTGGCACTGTGAATTCAATTATTTTTTCTCAGTCTATCGGTAGCTGACTGCGTCATTTGCTCGGCACAAGAAAGTCAATGAAATTGTTCAAAACACAAACTGGTTATTGTTTTTTATCAAATCCATTTCTCTTGCATTTCGAGTTCAAAGCTCACTAGAAAATATCGCGGCTCCCGGGTAGGTGGGTCCAATTAACTTATTAATAACTTAAATTTTGGTATTAAAAAAACCCTGAGCACCCCCGACTCTCATCACCAGCGTTGAAAGAGGAAAGTAAGATGGCAAATTGGAATAAAAGAGAAGGAGAAAAAGAGAGGGATGAAATTTAGAAGTAAAGAAGAAGATGAAGGAGGTACCAAAGCAGGGAGGAGCTGTGAGCTTTTATTTTCTTTTGTTTTTTACCTTTTAACTGTTACTGCGGTGCCACCATTACACCCGTTGATACAACTGGGCCCCTGATAATTGTGCGAGGTGATGAAATGTATTAAATAGAAAAGAGTAAAGAGCCTCAACCTCCTTCAGTCATTGTTGGTGGTTAATTGCGCCACATTATTTGCATTACTTCGTGAGATTTTCTGGGTTCTATGTGTTAGATTTTAAGCTTTTTGCTCTTTGAACATTCGCAAATTATTTTTTTTGAGCCATAAAAGTTTAAAGCAGAGGCCTGTGGCACAAAGCTGTTCTGATGTTATCCAGCTGACACACACACTCCTCAAACCTGTGAATTCAAGACTATTACTTTTCATGAAAGGTAGCAGATGCTTTTTATATTGATGCCTTTTGTCATGAAATGTTGCCCTAAATATTAATGTGGAGTGCTTGTTGGTAGCAGTGTTATGAGCAAAGCCACCAAGATAACTGGCTGACAGCATACTGTTAGACATAGACCTCAGGTCCCTGCTGGTTCTTCAGAGTAGTAGAGCGGATTGGAAGATAAATGTAGTTCATTGGAGAATGCACTATGGCCACTTTGATCAGATTGTCCTCACCACTTTACTCATTGATTTGATAACATAAAAAATGAATTTAACGTAAATTGCAATTGCATGCAAAAAAAGAAAAAGAAAATAAAAAACGAAATTGTCAATTTTAGATCAAACCCGATCTCATGGCGTGTACATAGCCTAACATTTTCGACATTTCTGTGTGTCATTGTAAAGCAAACTATACCACAACACTATAAGACAAACTATACCCATCATTTTTCTCATGCTAGTATAGCTGGATAAAAGTATCAAACCACCTGTTAAAAGGTACCAGAATACAGGAAATGACATCATTGACATGTTCGAGCCACTAAAGCGGCTGCTCATTTCTGCTCCCTCTATCTTACCATTGTTGATGAGAGGAGCTTAGACGGTATTCATTTACCATCGGAGATGGTCCACCTGCCCGGATCTACCCGCATTGAAGGTCGGGTGTACGTTGGTGGCATCTAGCTCACGAACGGGAGGAAGAAAGGGTGGGTGTGGGGGTGGAGGGGGGGGTGTAGATCAAGGTGGGACTTTCTGCTTGTCAAGCTCCCTTCGTCTCTCCGAGAGGTGAGGAGGGAGGCGGTGCAGCTGTCGCTACACTACCCACCTGGGTACTTCAAAAAGACACCCAGATGTTCAAAGCCGTGGTGTACACACATACATCATCCACCGCCAAAACCCGACACCACTACACACACACACACACATAAACACAGAGACGGCTGGTGAGAACATTACCCACTTGACTTGAAACTCCCATTGCATTTGACACGTCCCACCCATCCTTGTCTGCTCCCATATTACACTGGCAACCGCAGCTGTTGCGAGATCGCACATAATTTGCTCCTTTCTTCCTCTTTGTCATGTCAAAAAAAAAAGTTGGATTTCTGTTGTAGCCTGAGCCTTTATTGTAACTATCTTTGTTTAACCGGCGGCATCGAGGGCAAAGAGACAATGTCGACACACTGCACTGTTGGAGGCCGTAATTTGCTGTTTAACGGGCATCCAGATGGTTCAGTTGATTGGACCATAATGGTGGTATCATCAAAATGGTGGTATTATCAGCTCCTTTACTTTTAAGAATCTGCATGATCAGAGGAAAAAAAAACACAGATCTCCCAGTGAGGCTTCCTGTCTTGGAATGGTACAGTATGTACAAACCATCGACTGTATATAAGAAGCGGACATACTCATCGTCAACCACTCGTTTGCGAACTGCCGTCTGCAAATTGCAAAGCCTCAAGTTCGGCATTTTGGCCGTCGCCATCTTGACATTTTGCAACCAGTGAACGTAAGTGACCATATTCGGACTGCGGAGGAGTGACGTAGAGACGCCGTATACGGCTCTGGTAGCGACTTGTCAATCACAAGGTAGCCCCGCCCTAAAGCATACTCTGCTTTATGGTCTGTTTGACTCTAAATGGACCATCATGCTGTATTGAAGAATACTTGAAACTAGAGATTGAGATCATAAACTCATGTTTACAATGTTTACTGAGGTGACAAATCAAGTAAGAAGTAGGATAATTATCTCATAGACTTCTATACAATCTGACTTCTTTTTGCAACCAGGAGGAGTCGCCCCCTGCTGGCCAGTGGAGAGAATGTAAGTTTTAAGACATTTTGGCATTGGCTTCACTTTTCAGAACTTAGAATTGTCCACACATGGCTGGATTACTCTGTTAGGGGACATTGGGCCAAAGTTTGCAGCTTCATTATTTGCCCAGACACCCAGAGACCAAACAGTACTCCTACGCTCGGATAATACTACCTGGCTGTTGGTTTTCTGTGTAGGTCAGTTTGTGGACACTTTGATTAAGCACAACTTTTTTGTGTATAAACACCATTCTCAAAATGAAATATAGACAAACTAGAAAAGTGCACTCAGTAGAGTGCAAGTCTCCAGCAGGCGTGTCTCCCTCTCTCTTCCCAAATGAAGAACAGTTGAATCTTTCTCAATTGGCCCTCCCACCTCTGTTACAGTCAAGATGGCAGCAAAGTTTATCTTCGTTATAATAACAATTACATTGCTATACCTTTTTTACGAACCCCAACCCTAACCCTCCTTTTTTTCTTTCTTTTTTTTGGTTTGCATTTTGTTTGATGGCGGCAAAGATAAAAAAAAAACAAAAACTGGGATTTATTCATCTCATATTGTGCCAAACTTTAATGGCTCATAACATATCTGGTATGGAAATAATCTGCAGTTGCTCCTGTTCAAAATTAGACCAAACTCAGTTTTTGAGCTACGTCACAGGTCAAAATGTGGCCAACAGACTAGTTAAGGCTTGTTTTGTGCCTAATTGATTGCAAGAACTGCCTTTTGCTACTGAGGCAGTTGCTGATAACTTATCGCCCCGACCAGCCGGTTAAGTGGGGTGAGGAGTCAGCAGTCAATGACGGTAAACAAAACAGGTTTTACAAAAATTTTGTACCACCACAACCATTATAGTTCCTTAGCATATAGTCATAAATGTCCACAAAAAGAATATTAGGCCGATGCGTCCAGTAGTATGAGAGATAAGTCGTGGACAGACACACAGACAGATGCACACATGCACACAAACGAACGCATGATCCCCCTTAGGCTTGGTGGAGTTAAAAGTCTTGTCAAACTAGGTTTTATCACAGGTCTCCTCTACAAGGCTCTCAAAATGAAGTAATGGGTTCAGTTCATCAAGACATTTCTGTTTTTAGATTCTCCATTTGCTGTGGAGGCATGTGTAAAAGAATTCAAGGTAACGCGAGGTGTGTAATTGATAAAATGGTCGTTTTAGGATACTTTTAATATCATTGTCCCCTGCAGCATTACAATTATCTTAAAATGGGTCTTCCCAGAATCAGCTTTCATTTGGAGACCCCAACCAGATGCTAACAGAAACCAAATGAAAGCATGCAAGAGAGATCTGTGAGGCCTGTGACACACTTTTCAGCCTTTCAGTCTCTGCCAGCAGAGGGAGTGATGAGACTGAAAAACTCAAGACGACACACTCCTGCAATTTGTGGACGCAACCAGGCGTGGAGGCACACACACACACATGGAGTCCAACACCCCTTTTGGCAACGAGCAGTGAGACCGATGCACAGGTGAACGACGTGATAGGGAGCCCCGGTTATTTTTCTTTTTTAGGTTCAATTGTAACATTGTCATTTCCCGCGGGATCAAGTGAAGAAATTGAGAGAGACGGGCTAATTCCACCACGCTGGGAGCAAAGAGGCGGACGCGGGGGGGGGAGGGGGAGAAAGGTCGCGCAGGGAGGAGAGCTCTGGTAAGGGTGCAGACACAAGCCACAGAGACGGGGAGACCGGACGAAAAAAATGGCAGTGGAGGAGACAGGAGGAGAAAGAAAGGAGGACGGGGCAGGGGAGGAGATGTTGGGGTCGACGGCCAAGTGGCGGCGGGATACAAATACGAGAGAGTTCACAGAGTCGATGAGGGAGAGAAGAGAGGAGAGGACAGGATGATAGAGAGTGCCCAGAGAAGAATGAGGAGGCGGAGAGAGAGAGAAAGGAGGGGGTGGGAGGTGGTAAAGTGGTTGTGGCATTAGTCTTCCCTTTGGCAGTCACCAGGTGAGATGAGGGCAGACACCTCTATTCCAGCACAGGGCAGACTGGTAGCACCCATGGCCTCAGGGCGGTCTGCTGAATATTACATGAGCCTGACCGTCTGTGAACACACACACACATACTTGAGTGGATGTCTAAGGATGAACATGCATACACACTCACACACGTTGAAGGCGCGGATGCAGCCAATGGGAGGGGGGCAGCTGGATCAGAAGTTAGACCCCCCATCAGACTCTGGGAGGTGGGAGAGTGTTGCGAGTGTCAGGCTGGATCTTTACCGGATCAATGGGCTTTCCTCTTCGCTGACTCTGCTGAATGTTCGTTCATAATACATGCACATGCGTGACCAATGTGGCCTACGTGCTGGGTAGGAGGAGGGGGGTTGAAACAGGGAATGTGGTGCCCATCTTCACATCTGCAAGATCTACATTTTCTGTCAAAAAAAAACCTAATTCTGTTTCCATGTTGCTGCATTGCACTTGATGTCAGGTTAAAGGGTCAGTCCACCAAAATGATACAAAAAACGCAGATGTCTTATCGCGTGGTGTCTCCATTAAGATAGCTGTGCTTTTATTAGCATGAAGATGAAACTATAAAGATATAAAGACTATATCGAACTATAAAGAAAGGAATCTGTATGTGTGTGTGTGTGTGTGTGTCCTTGAGAACCGTTTATCCGATGTGCTGCACACTTGGAGGGATGTGCAGTGTCGGAAGTTGCTGCAATTTGGAAAAAGGGACACGTTCAATGATGATAAACTTTGGATAAAGAAACGAACGGCGCTCTGTGCAGCAGCGGACCGAGTCGAGCATGTTATCCGCAGCAGCCCTTTACAGGCTGGATGCTGGATATTCTAACGTCACAACTCTTCTTCATTTTCAGTGAATAGTTATGTATAGCATCTTTTTTCTATGAATGAGGACTAATATGGATGTTCAAGAAGTCTCTTAAAACTCTCCTTTTTACAGCTGATTCAGGTATTTGCTTACTCTACTACTTACTCTACTATTCTTCGCATGTATGTTCTGCTTAGTTTTCCAGTTTAGTTTTTCTGCTCCCCCGATTTGTCGAAAGGATCTTTTGAGTATCCATAAAAGTTTCAGGAACTATTTCATTGTTTGGAAGTAGGTCCAATTGTAAACAGTGGTCCAAAAATGTACTTTTACATCGCTGTGTGTGCCACAAATGAAACTCCACTCACCTCCGCTGTATTTGGGTCTGGAAGTCTGTCTCGGAGACGGAATCCTTACTTTCACAACTTTGTGATCTCTTTTAGAATCTATTTTACAATTTCATTAAAAATCACAGTTGTCAATCAAACACAGAATCTCAGCCACAGGTTCAGTCCTGTACTGTCAGAGATCAGCTGTCAATCACACAGCGTGGGTGGCACAAAGTTCTTGAAGCTAAGAAATAAAATTTAAGTTTCTGTATGTGGTGTGGCTGTTTTTCTGAATTCATGGTTGTTATAATTGTGTATTTCTTCTATTCATCCCGAACAGAACAGAAGAGTAAAAAGCATGACTTCACCAGACAGCAGAAGCTGAGAACATAAATGTGAGTCTGATGAGATCTGTTGGCTAAATGGATCTTTTTTCTTTGAATTTCAGATTTATACAAATCTTTCAGAAAAAAAAAAATCTCATCTATTTTGCAGGAGCCGGACAACATGAAACTTTTCTTTTTCCCCCACAGCAGACCCATCCTCAGTCTAATGCCATGTAGTTCCCCTTCGCCTTTGTAATTCAAAAGCCCTGATAGAGATAGAGCCTCCTGCCACTCTCTTTGTTCGGGGGGAGACTCCAGCTTTTATGGATTAAAACCTGTCGACAGTAACGGGATGTTGGTCCGTGGACAGCTTTGATAGTGCCTCCCCTCCCGCTATTGATTTCCTCCCGCTGGCCATCACTCAGCCCGTCTGGAAGTGAGTTGTGAAACTCTTTGCGTCTCGCCCCTCTTTGTCGGCCTCCGGTCATTCGGAGAGCACTCGTGTGTGTGTGTGGATAGTGTTACAGGAGAACATTAGGGGTGTATGAGTGTGTGCGTGTCAGAAAAGGAAGAACAACAAATAAAACGAGAGGAGTGCACTCAGTGTAGTGCAGATCTCCGCCAGGTGTGTCTGCAATGGCCACGGTAAAAAACATGCAATGAGATGCTGCGTGTTGTCAATAAATTATGTTTTTAAAAAGTGTGAATCCCCACAAACACAAGAGGTCCTCGAGCATACAGTCATAACTGAGTACAAAAAAGTATTCGGCTGACGGGTGCAGTGGAATGCGAGATTAGCTGTGGACGGAAAGACACGAAGATGAGCACACACGGCCGAATGCATCATTTCCTGGCGGAGATATTAATACTTTTAGTTTTGAAAGGAATGTTTTATACGTTTTTAGCCGAGGCTTTGTGAAGAAGCTACCATATACAATGGACCCTACACTTCCCATAATGCAACACCCCAGTAGTTTCTTACATTAGACTCTGTCCCCCTGGTAAATGACATTGTCTTTCAAATTATATGCCCCAAGTTTGTAGTGCAGGCTTTATGTGAAAAAATGACATCTCAACCCCAAGATGCATGAACAATACCTCTAATTTAGAGCGACGGAAGACAGTAGAGAGGCGTTCTCGTCCTATACAGTAAACTGAGCTTCAGTGTAAAAGCTGTGGAATGCCCCTGAAATGATAACCTCAAGCTTGTGGTCACTAGACCATTGTCAGGGCAAATGTCTGACAATACAAGAGCTTTGACGTATGCCTTTTCATGCAGGTTCACATGAGGAATAAAGTTCAGAGTTATAGTTCCAAAAGCTCTACAACAACTGAGAAGAAATCAATACATAGGGCAATCAGGGAATTCTGATAACATCATGAACACCTATCTGAAGTAATGCAAGTAGCAAATAGCACACAGCCATCAAAAAGTACAACCACAGGATAGACTCTTTTTTCTGTCTCCCTACTTGACAACTGCTACCTTAAATACTTGAAATCAGGAGAGAAGAAGCAAGCCTTGAAGTGACTACAAACAGGATAATTATCATCCCTGTCTTGAATAGACTTTTATGTTCATTGATTGTCTCTTTTAATATGCGTTCGGATCTAATCTTTGTTATAGGTTGGTCCCAGCTTTCAGAGTTTGGTAACTATCCTTGTGGTCATTGCACTGGAGCACCATATTTTGAGCTGAAGCATCGGGTGTCAGGTTACCCATAGTCAGTTAAGGACAACAGACGTAGCCCTACAAAAGTCATTTATTTGTGAAAAGGTGCCCATCATAAGGTATACTGCAAGTGTACCCAACCCTATGATGAGACCCAACGCAAATACGGTAAGTCACGTAGAGATCAAAAGCTATGTCAGATATGAAATTATAATCTCAAGTGGCGCTCACTGTTTGGATCTCTCGGAAAGGAGATCAAACGCATACCTGCAATTACAACGTATCGCCATAGGTGCTGCCAAAGAGACTGAAATAGAGATATTCAAGATTGTAACTTCGGGGTTAAGTATATATTATTGGTTTCACTGCAACAGGACGCAAACTCTGGCATCCAACACACCCACCCGCCACCCAAACGTGGGTGTGGAATCGGCAAATATGGTAACGTGAATGTTACTTGGCTGGAAAACAACACGCAGAAATAAGCAACAAACAAGCTAAAGGTGGATCTCACCTAACCAAGTCATTCTGTTGCATTTTTCTTTTCAGCGATAACGTGTTTCGAACTGCGACCGTAATCGGGGAGGAAATACGTTCCCCTCAAAACGTACCTCAGAATGCAGTTTCGTTTCGGACACATGGTTGCACACCTCTTTTAAAACCACAGTCTGCCTGGCAGCAGCGACGAGTGCTGTGGGAAGAGTGACAGACTCAGATTTGGATAATGATCAGTTTTCATCACATATTAATCAAATGATTTTGACGCCTCATGCATTTCATTCATCTCCCTCAAGAGGCTTGAAAACAGTTTTCTTAGAACAGAGAATGATTTGCAAAAAAAAACAAATTAAGCTAGTATACTCCCTGAATTGCTCCGACAATAACTGCGTTGGCTTTGCTAATGCATTAGTTTCTCCATGTGGCTTCATGATTAAATGCATTGGCATCCTGTCAGGTGCTACTTATTTCTTTTAGGTGAAAGGACATTTCAAAATTGAATGAAGGGCAATTATGAAATGTACTATTATGATCAAAGCATTAATATAAGTGGTCTGTGTGAAAATAAAACCTTAAGTATAATCACAAGGCTAAATCCACACAACTATGTGTTTTTTAATCTAAGTGCACCCATACTTAAGGCCCAAGGGCACTACCTTTTTCTTCAGCTTGTTTTTGCAGACTTTTTTTATTCAGGAACATTTTGCTTTGAGCCACGCTCTCTTTTGCAGAACCTCCCTGTTCACCCTCTCACAAAGTTTCCTAGTTCAACCACAGTCTGCTCTGGTGGCCACCAAGTGGCTCCTCAAGAACAGACGGGGATTCACGGTCTTGCTCAGTAGTCAACATTCTGTTCATTGGATACCTTACAAAAAGACATTTGGTAATCTATCGTGCATTTTCCTATTAATGTCCTGCAAACGTGAGTGATCATTGCGCCTACCCAGGCGACAACACTACTTGGACCTGAACCGTCTACCCTCTGACCAGAGTTACTGTCGTGGATGAGGCGGTCCCAGCATCACAAATCACAAACTCAGTAATCCTCAATAACCATTGTGAGGCGCCGCCACATAACACGCGGTGAGGAGGTCGCGGTCATTTTCAGGGATGTCCGTGAGATCAGGGCTTTGCCGGCGACAGCAGCCGTTCCAGCCGGCAAAGTCACAAGTCCCGGGCAACAAATGAGAAGACTGCTCTCGTCTAAGTCTGTCCGCAATCAAGGACTCACGTCTATTTTATTTTTTTTGAAATGACAACTAATTTGTAAATGTGTTACCGTTATCATTGCGAACTGCAGAGAAGCTTTAAAAAGCTAGACGGGCGTAGCAAAAGCTCTGGGGCTTAGCAAGGAGACAATTCAGCTACGCTAGATAAGAAAAGTTTTCATGCAGAACAATTCTGTTTGGTTGAGGTGAGGATATTTTCATTTCATGTGAGTAAAGGATAATTAGAGTGATATAATTACTAGTTAAGAAAAATACATGAAATTGGATGTAATTTTTAATCTGTGTTTTTATTTTATTTATTATCCCAACACGAGTACGAGAAGAGTGGATGTGCATGTGTGTCTTTGCACGTGGGTGTGTGGTGCGAGAGTGCACATGCCACGGAAAAACATGAGAGAGTAGGAGACAGCCTGAGGGAGGCTCAGGCTCAGACACAGGCCACGCCGTTCCCTCATAATGCCATTACGAGTGAACTCAACTTTTTAATGGCTTTTGCACTCTGCCAAAGCGGATGGAGCGTGTTTTAAAATGACTGTTCTGGGGGATTAACGCTATCAGGACTATAAACTATATAACGAAATCACCGTCTTTTCCAGGAAGGTGAAAACACGTGCATTTAAAAAGGAGAGGCCTTCTCCACATAGAGGTGATAAATGACCCCATTATAAGACGTCGGCTAGGTAGAGAGGCTATGTGGGATTAAGTCCTGAGTGTAAAACTTTTTTTTAAATACACGAAAAACGGAGGACAGATAAAGAAAGAGAGACGGAATGAGCGTGAGAAAAAAATAGAAAGACGCTCATAAGCAGGGACGAGAAGCAACAGTGCAATTAGCTGTCCTTGAGACGGTTGGAGAAGCACGTCGAGAAATGTCTCAGAGAAAGAAAAAGTTAAAAGAGTTGCAGTCGCTCTCAGAATAAAGAAAATGACTGTTAATAGACCCCGGCTCGATATCCATCCATCAGTCCAGTCTGATACCCTTCAATTCCACACACTTTGATCTGTTCTCACATCTGAGCCCTCGCTCTGGCACTCACCATTATTGTAAAGTGACACTGGCGGTCGGCTGCCCTGCGCCAACAACCCGCACAAGATGGAAGTTGAGATGTACGAGCAGCGTTTACCCATCCATCAGCGGCGAGAGGCCCCCGTGGCATGCAATAACACCAAGCCGGGCGCCCGGCGCTCCCAGGCGATATACAGTGTGAGGGCTCCATGGTGAGTGATGGCGACATTGAGAGAGTGGAGCTTGAAAAAAAAGGAACAAGACTGATCTATCAAATAGAACCTCACAAATAATAATACGTTTGTTTTCTGTCTTTTACTATTTTTTATCAGTTATTTAAGACGCTTTGAATAAACTCGTCCGTCTCTCTCAATTTTCTAAAGGTAGTCTGGAAGCTGCAAGTCTTTATCACACAAGGCGGCGATGCTCATGAGAAAGTCTTTTGTCCAAAACAGCCACCAAAATCAACAGAAAATGAAAGTTCCTCGTAGTAGCTTTAAGCTGCGAAGTGAATTCAGAGTAAATAAAATACTCCCTCTGTGATTCGGACACATAGCGTTCCCATCAAAATGAGCTTGCTAACGGTTGCAGCTTCACTTATATTCACGACACCCTGATTAAAGGTGTAATAATCTGTTGTTGGTGCTGTTTAATTGGAAGAGAAAAGTCAGTCTCTGGCACCTCCTTCCAGTCGTTTGATTCTAAAAACCCTCCAAAAAAAGATTGCAACTTGTATAGTATTACTCACTTGCAGATAAAAGGCATTTTTGAGTTAACTCTATATGAAATGCCTGTCTCAGATGAAAAATAAGTCCTGTAAATATAGAGGAGTGCAAACGAATAAAAAAGAAAGAAAGAAGAACTCAGAGTTCACAGGGTTGAAACAAACCCTCCAGTGGCGTTGGAACTATTTGCCGGCAGTCTTTGACCGAGCTCCATTCGCTGTGTAACCTTCTGCCTTGCTGGCTCCGGCTGCAGTGTTACATCATGCGGCGCCGCCTCGAAAAGCATGGAGGAGGGGGGGGGTTCAGCGAGGCAGGAAGTGGCGGGATATAAGCAATCGGTGCAATTTCTCAAGGATTGTGGGCGATAAAGTGAACACTCCTAAGAATTAGATTCATCAGATCATGTATGTATGTGGAACATGGAACAAAGTGTTAAGCATCGCTATTCTTTTTGTTACTTTTCAGTCTTGTAGTTGGCGAGCCGAGAGGGAGCTGTCTCTCGGAGCAAGGCTGCAGTCGGAGCCGTGTCAACACGCAGAGGTTTTCTGATTGGACTGAGTGTGTATTTGCTTGCTTCTCTCAGGATCCTGCGGGCTGTCAATCAGGCTCCAATGCTGTGGGTGGCCTTGTACAGCAAGCACACACTGACGAGCACACAAAGACCTCACATCAGTGTGCAGGCGGTGGAAAAAAAAGACCTCGTCCTCTTGCAGGTCCAAGTGCATATGCTCTGTTAATTACTTTCCCATTTATACCTAATGCCATGAGGCTCTTTTTAGAGCTGCAGAATAACAAGAGTTGCACTGAATTGCACAGCCACATCCTCTCTCGCTTCCTCTGCAACAATACAGCAATACGGTAATCATTTCAGTATGGAAGTTAGCCTTGAGAGTGTGTATATATATATATATATATATATATATATATATATATATATATATGTATAACAGACACACATATATATATATATATATATGTGTGTCTCTTTAAATGGTTATTTTTGCAAGATGATTATGTATTAATGGGTATGTCAGGAATTGTACAAGCTATTGCATTTTAATGATGATGATGATGATGATGACAATGAAGTGAGTGCAAATATGCAGTATATGTTAGCTATAGTAATCAGCTATGTGCTGAATGAAAAGCTCTGAAACGGAATTGCTTTATTCCCACTAAAGAGGGAGGAGGAGAAGAGACGTAATTACATCGAGCATTGTGGCGTTAACATACATTTCCATTCATACACCAATTTAGTCAAGCCCTGATCACACTGAATGCAAAACAAATGCATGCAATCAAAGGCATGGACACACCAAAATCAAGAGCCACAAACAAATAAAATATATATATATATATAGAGATGTTTTGTTCTCGACCACATTTCTAACCTTTTCAAGCGACTCTTAAATGCTGTCTGTTTAGTGGTTTAACCTGATTAGTCTGCTGAGATTGACTATTTGGCCCGTAAAACCCAAGAAGTGGGAATAAACAGGTCTATAAACATCTCAAGGAAGAGAAGTAGGGTGAGAGCAAGGACAGTGTTTGATTTTATACCAGGCAGAACCTGCCAGAATGCAAAGTGTTTGCTTTTTCATTTAAAGGCCAGTTGGGGAAAAGGGACGGCAAACAAGTTTGTGTTCAAGGAGCTCTATGATGGAAAACCACATGTGCATTGAAAGAGAATAGAACATCCAAACTGGGGGAAAAGGGGAAACGTATAGCAACTGTGTGCGTTGGAGCAAACCGTTCTCACAAACACAGGACCTTCACCCAGCAGGCCGCTGTACGTGTCCTGTGTGAAGTTCACGTCGATTTATTCTACAGTAGTTTTGTCACGTAACCTACGCACTTAACTGACGCCAGTTACACAACATGCGTAATTATTTCATGTAACAAAAAGTATTTATTTGAACCCAAACATTGATCTTTTCCTAAACTAAAAACTAAGTAAACCTACGTTCAAAGTGTGTTTTGAAAAGACACTTTGCATGTAACGGAAACTAAAACACCGTCCCTAAAGACTCTGAGGTATATCCAAGCCATCAATGAGAATTAACTTAAATTATTAACAGTAGCTTTCAACCGCCACTCCACTCTCTCTACCTGTGATCGTACATCCACTCTCAGGCGTGGACACCCCGGCATTACCCAGCCTTGAAGCGGGGCATCAAATGCTCGACAACTGCTTGTCAATAAAAGTTTCATTCTTTGGGTGTAAGGTTTTATAGCTGTGTGTAAACACATTGCCGCTTGTCAACAGTTTTGTTCCCACTGACGCCTTCTCCCGACGGGGGAGGGGGGGGGGGGGGTGATGATGAACTGCAAAATGTACAGCGTCTGCATATATTCTCCATGCTGTGCTTTACTCTGCTGCATGTGTAGTCCAGCAGGAGAGCGAGGGTGAAGCGTAGGATGAGAAACTAAAATGTTGTAGCAGTGTTTCCACAGAGTCGTGCATGATAATTAGGGAGTGTGTGTGGCACTCTTGAGGACATAAGTGAGGAGCTGCGGTTACGTAAGCGGATTCTTGTGTAGGTGTACTTTTTGAGTACTTTTGAAGTCAGTCATTTTACTTGGGTTTTATGTATCCACTGCAGCCCGACCTGGTGCAGCGTGTGAGATTTTCAGTGCGAAAGCAGACCGACGGTGTTGACCTAAATCATAGTGCTGCAGCAACACAAGAAAAGTGAGGCAACATGTGTTTGAGACTGTAGCATCCTCTGCTAAATGAAGTCTAATGTATAACTCCTCTAAAAGCTCCAATGTTAAAGTATGAAATACACTGCAGTGTAGCTTTATGAATATGGGAGAAGATGTGAAGAAAAGGAAAAAAGAAAAGAAACGCATAACCATATCCCAAAAGAAAAGACCACTTGTATATGTACAAAGTATTCATTGTAAATCAGTCATGGAATATCGATTTATACGCCACGGCTGGTGATAATTTAGGTGTCTTACTTAAGCAAATCCCTTGAAAGCAACAAAACCGACAATGACTGTATCTACGAACAAGCATCGTATGCGTGTGTGTCAAAGCCTGGTTTATCTTTGTCCTCTGTGTCACAGAGCTCCATTGTGCTCCTTAAACTGTTCAAAGCACACACTTTTGCGATGTTCAATGTTCCTTCACAACATTCCACTCCTGTTTGATGAAAATTTGCTCAAAACTACAGTCACCTGCTTTTAGAAAACTTAAAACAGCTGAACTTATCAACTACATATCTGCACACCTTTTACGAGCATATTGATTTCAAATTAAGAGCCCCATTTTCATAATAAAACTGAAGGTACACAATAATGTAGGTCTATATAAAAGAATGAAACGACTTTGCATTAAAAACAATATTGACGTGCTAATAAACCAAAATAAAGGTTGTACACCTCCATCCCACCTAAGGATACTGGTAATATATATTCTTTATTACCATAATACTAATCTTAATCAAGTTATAAATAAAGTCGGGTCTACATCATGTTAAAAAAAAGCAAACGAAAAGCCATTTAGTAAAAGCAGTATATGCTTTTGGACGTGGCTACCTTCCAATTGACAGGTCGCTTCAATGGCATGGTCAACATTTAGTTTTTACAGTAGTAATTACGTTGAGTAGAGTTTCCTCCACAGCTGATTTCAGTGCTGTTTTGACCCCCATGGCTGCAGTATATTCTATTACTTAGATTGGTGATGCGGAGAGAGTTGCAATTCCCTCAAGGCTGTGGCAGGATTGCAGGTTCAGGAGGTTAGGCAGGTGGTAAGGCAGCGGGGATAAAACAGCCTGGATGTGCTTGCTGGCTGGATCTCCCTTCAATCACACCCAAGATTGGTAATGGATGCCTGCAGCACCTAGGTCACCCGGTGTGCACGCACGCACGCACGCACGCACGCACGCACGCACGCACGCACGCACGCACGCACGCACGCACACACACACACACACACACACACACACACACTCTCTATCTCTATCACACACAGTGGTGGTGGTAGTGTGCGCATGCCACAGCAAGGTCCACTCCATCTTTGTCACATTCCCTGTGAGGACGGCGGGCCCATCCGCGTGTCAGCCGACCTGCCAGGCAATCAGAGCTCAAAATGTCATCCGGAGCCGGAGCCTTTACCTGCCCGGGCCGACTACCAGAAAGACCATCCATATATCTGTCTACCCCCCCCCCCCCCCCCCCACACACACACCTCAACCTTCACAGCCTGAAGAGCCGAATCCAAGGTTGAGGACAATATTTATTTCCTCCGCTCCCTCAAAGCAAGAGACGGCATTTCTGAACGTGCTGGCAGGACTCTGTCACCAAATGAAACTCGCCTGGCAACAAAGCCTCCATTTGACTTCATTTGATCTGATCTCTTATGCCCAAGAGGTCCATAAATTTACTCGCCCCGTTGCCTGGTGAGCCATCGACCAGATATCAGTCATGTGTCTGCTGAAAAAAAAGCATGTTTTCATGGCCCGTTTGATCATCGAGCGCGGCACTCGTGCCAAATCAGAGATACAAGCTTAAAAAGGGCAGCTGAGGAGGCATTCTCCAGCTTGTATTACCACAATCCATCACTCTCTGATGTTTGCGCACCAATGCGAGAGAACTGTCTGAGCTTGTGTTACCGACGCGCCGGAGAAAGCCACTTTACAAGAAGAATAAATAGCAAACACCATAGATACACCAAGATAGAGCCGCACTGAGGACCAAAAGCGTGCCGCTCTCACATTTCAAAAGCTTGTTTGAAAGTCTGCGGAGGGGAAGTGGATTGTTGTCCATATCCATAAATATCTGTTACCTTCGATCCGTTACTCATATCAGGGCGGCGGTGAGCGCTGCCTTATGATGGCTGAATTGATGCATGGTGGAAAAGGAGAAGTGTTGTATTTTGGTCCCGCGTGTTTTGCAAGGTCACCGACGTGGTTGATGGGAAAAACCCGCACCGGTCTCGGTACGACAGGATCTGACCTTCTAAACCGCATTCGATTCTTGTTCCGGAGGTCGTTCTCGGACGGACACCAGCAGAGCGTGACTGGATGCAGCCCACTCATTATTGCTTTAAAAAGCCATTGTGTTGGCAAAGTGAAACAAAATAACATCCCAGCGATGCCCCACATTGGCCAATCAAATACATGAAAGCGCACAAGGTTGTTGGTTGCAAAGTTGCAGGATTTCATCGAATGTTTTTTAATCATGTATTTTTGTGAAATGGAATTTGATTTGTGTGGGCTCTAAAGCATTACCATTTACTCATTTCCTAATTTTTTGTCTTGGAACGCTAATTGTTCAGCTTTCCTCTCTGCAACAAGACCCCCTTTACCATAAACTATGGCCATCTGCGTCTTCTGTTAGCAGCAAACTCAAATATAATCTGGCTACTTCAATGAAAAAAGGAAAATCCCATTCCACCCATAATACTAATGCTACTTCTTCCAGCCCAAATCGACGCAGTGATGAAGCAGCAAATTAAAAGGTGACTAGTGGAGTTGAAATACAAGCTGCAACTAGAATTGTATTGGTTTAATTTGCTTTCTGTTTACAGGTGCAGTGCGTACAAAACTGCCAGTATTTTAGTTTAACATTATTGACATGATCAAGAGAATGTGAAAAGAGTTGACATTATGTTAAAGACGTTTGTGTATTGTGTTGAAGAGATATCTACTGAAATAAGCATGCTAACTAGCCCCGGCCCGTCCTGTCTTGTAAAACTCGTACTCTTGTACCTCATATTTTCATTTTGTCCTCCCCAGCACCAGGACACTATTTCGCCGGGAGGAGGACGGGCGGCATCTCTGGAAGACCTTCAGTTAGCATTTAGCTGTAGCAGCTAGCATTCAGCCATCGCAGTCAAACTTTCTGTTGTTGCCGTTGCACAGGTTGGACCCCCAGTGCTCCACGCAGCTCGGTCACTCACGGTGCCCGTAGGTTACAGCTAAAGGTCCGTCCGTCCCATCCGAAAGCAAAATACGAGTTGTTTACTCGTTTCTACGACTTTGGATTTAATCCAATAAAAAAGTGTACATGGACTGTACTGCCCCTGTTTTTGTCACAGTAGATGGCAAACGTTAACTATCAGCCGACGCCGTGCACTGAATAATAAGCCCAACCCCGTTCCATGGGAGCGTTTTTCCCCGTGGTGTTAAGTGCTACCATACCTCGGGCTTGTCCGACCTCAACGCATGGCTGCATCTGGGGGGGATGGGGGGCGCACACCAACCGCACACCGTCATCACTCACACCTGACTTAAGGCCGCCAGCCTGTTCAGGAGATAACAAACAAATTCAATGCGCGAGGCAGAAAGAGGCAGACTAAAGTGGCTGCGCTGGTCTTTCAGCAATCCCTCGATGACAGTTAAAATAATAATGACATAGCAAGGACGCCATAGCCTCACACACACACACACCGAACATGCGTCATCCTGTTGCCATTAACAGCGGGTTGGGAGGGGGGGATTTTTTCTTTTCTGAACTGCCGTCTTTGTGTGAGTGTGTGTCGCGAGTTGGGCTGCAGCCTGAACACATGAAAGGGTAGGTATTTGGAAAAAGAGAAATATATTTTCGCCGAACATCATTTGCCACTGTCACTGAGCAGCAAGTTCGAGGAGAGAGGGGAAGATCAAAGGCGGGTGGAGCGATGGCCTCTGGCGGTGGAGACTCGCCCTGTCGAGGAGGTGAAGGACAACGTCTCTCTGAGCTCCCCCCCTCCTATTGCTTACTTTCAACCCAACCTGGGCTTTGTTCACCTTGTGCTTTGAAGCAGACTTGCACACCTCACGTCCTAATTTCACTTGTCACAGTCGCTTACGCTTACTTTAACTACAGACGTGTTTTCCATCCACCTCTTCCAGCCCTTTCTCTTTCTTTGTTTTCCCGCTGCTGTCTGCCTTTGTGGCTGCTGTCGCTCACATGAGGTCATAAGCTGATCTATGGCGTCACTCTGATCGCCATACGCATATCAATATATTTGCCAGCCTTACTTGATAACATGTTTCTATTTTGGCAAATGCAAAATACTACTTACAATGAACATGAGAAAAAGGTGAAGGTTGTGTACTTTCCATACCTCCATTCTTAACTTTTTATCAGATGCAAACGCCACCTGTGGTCGTTTTTTTTCTTTTAGATTGTCTCTGTTACCATCACCTCATTATCATAAGGTGATTAGAGGGGGGAACAATGTCTGTATGAGACACAGCAGGCTTTCCATTATTAGTTGACGCTTAGAGAAACTGACATAGTATAAATTATGTAACTTACATACTTATCTACTTTGTGATCGACTTTGTAATCGTATCATTTGATTTGCGGCCGTATGTCTTGGACACTCGGGTGAAGAGAGGAGCAGAGCTGTCAAAAAAAAAAAAGCTTAAAACAAGACAGAGAAATACTCCACTAAGCACACAAACATGTCACACGTATTGAGTGTTATTCAACATTTCATAAAAACCCTTCACAATAAAAACAAAACAAGAGATATTGAAATACAATTTGACAGCATAATTGATCCGGGTCAGATCAGACCTAATCTCACTACAATTCATTTGAGACACAGGGATGATTAAGACAGCAAAGAGTCCTTTTCACATCTGCAATGTTCAGGGGACTTTTTGACCGTCCATAAATAAAAACATGCTATATTGGGGTGTAACCACAACTTACTAATGGATATTTATGAATGAATTGAATATAATGGAAAAGTCATCTTTCATGCTGAAGTACACTTAGAGAAACCACTGAGAGTTTTTTTTTTGCCATCTGAGTTGGATCAGATGGCAGGGGAACCGGTTGGAAAGACCCGGCAAGCCCAAACGTGTAGTGAGGGTGAACTGGGAACGTCTGGCAGAGGACCCTGTCCGGGAGGTCTTCAACTCCCACCTCCGGAAGAACTTCTCACATATCCCGAGGAAGGTTGGGGACACGGAATCCGAATGGACCATGTTCAAAGCCTCTATTGTGGACGCGGCCGCCAGGAGCTGTGGCCGGAAGGTCATCGGTGCCTGACGTGGCGGAAATCCGAGAACCCGGTGGTGGACACCGGAGGTGAGGGAAGCCGTCAAGCTTAAGGAGACCTTCAAGGCCTGGCTGGCCCAGGGGTCTCCTGAAGCAGCTGACAGGTACCGGCAGGCCAGAAGGGCTGCAGCTGCGGTGGCCGCGAATGCTAAAACTCGGGCATGGGAGGAGTTCGGGGAGGCCATGGAGAAGGACTTTCGGTTGGCCTCAAGGAGGTTCTGGCAAACCATCCGACGGCTCAGGAAGGGAAAGCAGGGCTTACCCCAGGCTGTTCTCAGCGGGGGGGGGGGAACTGCTAACCCGGACGGGGGACATCGTCGGGCGGTGGAAAGAGCACTTTGAGGAACTCCTAAACCCGACCAACCTGAGGACCTAGGGGGAGGCTCACCCATATCCCTGGCAGAGGTCGCTGAGGTAGTTAAAAAGATCCTTGGTGGCAAGGCGCCGGGGTGGATGAGATCCGCCCTGAGATGCTGAAAGCGCTGGACATAGTTGGGCTGTCCTGGCTGACACGCCTCTTCAATGTTGCATGGGGGTCGGGATCAGTGCCCATGGACTGGCAGACCGGGGCGGTGGTTCCCATCTTCAAAAAGGGGGACCGGAGAGTGTGCTCGAATTACTGGGGTATCACACTACTCAGCCTCCCGGGGAAGGCTTATGCCAGGGTGCTGGAAAGGAGGCTCCGAGCGCTTGTCGAACCTCAGATTCAAGAGGAGCAGTGCGGATTCCGTCCCGGCCGTGGAACAGTGGACCAGCTCTTTACCCTCGCAAGACTACTGGAGGGAGTTTGCCCAACCAGTCTACATGTGCTTTGTGGACTTGGAGAAGGCTTTCGACCGGGTCTCTCGGGGGTTCTTGTGGGGGGTGCTGCAGGAGTATGGGGTGCCGGACCCGTTACAGCGGGCGATCCGGTCTCTGTACGACTGCAGTAGGAGCTGTGTCCGCATCCTCGGCAATAAGTCAGACACGTTCCCGGTGGGTGTTGCCCTCCGACAGGGCTGCCCTTTGTCACCAGTGCTGTTCGTGACTTTCATGGAATGGATATCTAGGCGCAGCCTGGGAGCGGAGAACATCAGGTTCGGGGGTCTCCAGATCGCCTCTCTGCTGTTTGCAGATGATGTGGTCCTGTTAGCCTCCTCGGATCATGACCTCCAGCATTCACTGGGGCGGTTTGCAGCCGAGTGTGAAGCGGCGGGGTTGAGAGTTAGCACCTCTAAATCTGAGGCCATGGTTCTCTGCCGGAAACCGGTGGATTGCTCCCTCCAGGTGGGGATGGAGTGCCTACCTCAAGCGAAGGAGTTCAAGTATCTCGGGGTCTTGTTCATGAGTGAGGGTAAGATGGAGCGGGAGATCGACAGGCGGACCGGTGCGGCTGCAGCAGTAAAGCAGGCACTGCACCGGACCGTCTTGGTGAAGAGGGAGCTGAGGCAGAAGGCAAAGCTCTCAATTTACCACTCGGTCTACGTTCCTACCCTCACCTATGGTCACGAACTCTGGGTCGTGACCGAAAGGACAAGGTCGCGGCTACAAGCGGCCGAAATGAGTTTCCTCCGTAGGGTGGCCGGGCTCAGCCTTAGAGATAGGGTAAGGAGCTCGGTCATCAGGAGGGAGCTTGGAGTCGAGCCGCTACTCCTTCGCGTCGAAAGGAGTCAGCTGAGGTGGTTCGGGCATCTAATCAGGATGCCTCCTGGACGCCTCCCACTGGAGGTTTTCCAGGCACGTCCAACTGGGAAGAGACCCTGGGGAAGACCCAGAACACGCTGGAGAGATTACATCTCCCAGCTGGCATGGGAACGCCTCGGGATCCCCTAGAATGAGCTGGAACATGTTGCCAGTGAGAGGGAGGTCTGGGTCAGCCTGCTTGGCCTGCTGCCACCGCGACCCGACCCCGGATAAGCGGAGGAAAATGGATGGATGGATGGACATACTTAACTAGTAACACAACCATACTTATTTTACATGACAAAAATACTGAATTTAACCCATAAACACAAAACACTATCCGATCAGGCAGGTCGCTTTGAAGTGTTAAGTGTCGACAAAGGGGAGTTTTGATCTGACGAAATCACAAAAGTCACATTGAAAAGACAAGCGTAACCTTGGTCGTAGTTTGAAGGTTCGCGTTGGTATTTATTTGACCAGTTGGGAAAGCAAAAGTGTTTGCGGTTGTTTGTGGAAACAGCTGACTTCCTGTTAAAGTTGATGAGACTGCAGAGTGCGCCGAGAGCAAATCTAAACGATTTACTGAAAGACTCTAAAATGTAGCATTACAGGGACCTGAAGAGTGATAGTTCAATAAAAATGACAATACAAAACAAACCTCTTGTACACATTTATCATTCACTTCTCAGCATGCCCACCTAGCTGCTTGCTAGTTTTGTTCATAGTAGGAATAAAGAAATTAAAGGAGTGAATATTAAAACAATGACGGGAGCTCCAAAATTTATGTCACAAAAGAATGGTCAAATGTGTTAAGATTGTAAATGTAATTGCCTCTAATAAATAAATGGATACCAAAGGAAGATTTTGACGAAAATGTAGTGTGTAGTGACAATTTGTTTCACGGGAAGTAGAAGCCTCAAACGTAATCATTTTGTTTGGACGAGAACTGTGATTTTTCACCTTCGCATTTAGACGGCGTTGTTATGTCGCGCTCGCCTAATTGGGAGACGAGCTCCACTCACTGTAAGTCACTACGGATGAAGGGTAAAGACAAATGCCTGAAACCTCAACCGTGATTGTATTAATTATTAGTGTTCCTCTGAAGACATGTACTCTCTCTCCAGAGGGCTCCCAACAAAACTGAAGTCGATTGTCTGAGTTAATTAGCGTCTTCATTTGAAAAAACCACGCCGTCTGTGACACAAGAGGAAGACACAAAAGGAGGAGCAGACATGAAATGAACACGGAGAGTGGAATAACAGGATGCTCAGCCTGTGTGGCCTTGTGCCGGAGGAAAGAAACGGAAAGAGACTTGGAGGCCGCAATCACGGGGGCTCTGTTGGGGCTAAACTGGAGAGGCCTGACTCAGACTGTGGAAACTATGGGAGAGAATCGAACAAAGTCCTTTTAGCACTACCTTCCCTTCATGCAAACCTCCACACAATTAACTGCACTCGATCGCGGAAGCGGGAGGGATGCGTAAGAGGAAGAGAGAAAGCCGGACGAGGAACAATAGGACTGATGTTTTTGTATGCTGCCATGGTTAACCCTTGTGTGGAGGGGAGTGAAGTATCGTCCTCGCTTCTTTTCATGAGCCTCCTTTCATGCACATCAGTCCATCTCCCTCGCTGTCTGATTCAGTCGGAAGAATTTGGCGCTCGAATCATGCTGGTCCATGGATACTTCTGTATCCGACAATTCAATTCCATTTGGTTGCTCTTAGCTTTCATTGGAAATTACTCAATATGAGAGTGGACCATAAAGGGTTTCATTATGCCTCAAACGAGCGTGTAAAGTTTAGTCTGAATTCTTAAAGGTAAAGGTTCCAAAGGTGCCACCCTTCGAAGGCAGGTTGAAAAGCCTGCTGTCGTAGAGATGGCCAAGACAAAGTAAACGGTACATATGACGATAATGGTGCACCCTTTTGGAAAGTCTCTTCTCAAAGGTATTCATGCTTTTGGGATATGGTTGAACATGTACAAAATGTAAAAAAAGAAGCCAAGCCCGATCGCTGTGGAAGATAGGCACGATAGCCGTCAAGGTGTTGGGGAAGGGGGCATTAACGTTCATTTGGCAGATGCTTCTGTCCAAAGCATTATACAAATGAGGAACAATCAAAACCAGAAGGAGAGACCTTCAAGAAAGAGAGTCCTTGAGTAACATAAATAATGATGGACATGATTTTTCTTTCAGAGAGAAAGAGAGAGACAGAGATCATGGGAGATGAGTTGGCACTCTCCGAATGAATAGGTCTTCCCAAGAGTTTTGAGGACATACTGTAGGGTGATTTGACAAGCCAACATTTAGGGTGTTTTAATTAAACTCTTTGTTTGGGCAGTTGTGGACGCAGAAAATCGAACCCAGAGGTTTCGCTTGGAAACGGTACGAGACCACCTCTCGCACCGTTTCCAAGCGAAACCCTGGTGTGGTTTCGATGGCAGCAAGAACATAATCCGACCCGATTGCAGGAAGTGAACCAAAATGCACGCTGCCTGCTCAAGTATTTGGAAGAGAGGTCCAAAATTTGCTTGATATCTGGGCTGAAGAGAACATACAAATGCTAAATAAAGTCTTCAAAAAAGAAAAGGTAAATTGGAGGGGGGGATTCGTGCCCAGAGCAGTACACTAACTCACAAAAACTCTGGCAATAATTCAAAGTCTGCAATTCCCTACAGGGGACAAAAAAGACAAATTTATACAGCCCTTAGCAAACTATAATTTATTTGGTCAGAATCAGAGCCAAAAAGTATCACTCTCACTCCTGTGAAAGAGTCTTTGGAGGGAGCTCCCTTTAAAGCCTTGATCTACCAAGTCAACCAGAATCCTTCAGTACCTGGAGATTATTACAAAACACTGTACAGCGTGACACCAAATGTGTAGTTTTGTATTTTTATGTATTTTGTATTCATACATTTTTTTTACTCAGCATTCTCTAAATATAAAATGATGCTTTTTCAAATTTCAGAGTTAGTGTGAGTGACCCCCCCTTCCCTGGGTGTGAAGCAATATTGAATGAGGTTTACTGTGAAATCTGTTAACATGTGCCTCCTTGGCGGGGTCCAAACACTTGATTGATGAGAAAACAGCAAGGGATTTAATGCCTCTTCTACTGACGCCGAAACTACACCGCGTGTGTCAACACAGAGGAAAATATGGCCACAAATTGAAACCACGGGGGGAGTATATATACGTATATATATATATGGTACCATTCAACTATCGCCAAATTCATTTTCGGGGGGGAAATACAATTTGCTGGATGCTTGCGCTGCAGAAAGAAATAAGTCTTGGTGGGGGGGCGGTCAAGAAATGAAAATGAATGAAACGATACGGAGTCTGAGGGTTTGTGTCTGGAACTGATTCCACAGCTTCTGGCCTCCATCGACGCACTGTGATGTGGCTGACACCTCTACAGACACATTTATTTAGCTCAGCAGACTGAATTAAAACTCAGCTGGGCCTCTCCATGCTGTTTACCTATTCAGAGGAGGTTGCCATTCTTAACGCGGGCAATGCAGTCTGGATGAAGAAGGAGGCAGAGGAGTTTTTTTTTCTTTCTTGATGAGGTTCATTCCACATCTCTCGTGACTCGGGGAGCTGACAGCGGCGGGCGTGCTCAAGTTACCCCACTATTCTAAATCATAAAAACAGACCCGCAGAGAATGACCGGGCCTGCATCGTTTAATCCTTGTCGGATTTTCTTTGCATCCTCCCAGAGATCGGGCTGCATGGGGTCCTGGAGGCGAAGACAAACAGCAAGACTTTTAGAGAGAGGGCGAAAGAGAAAAGTGGGGGAGGTTCAGATTGGAGGACTGCAATCATGGACAGAAAGAGGAGGAGGGGATGGAATAAGGCGAATGAGGCAAGCGGCAGATAGCTGATGGGTAAACGGCCCTGGCACGGGCAGGAATGAAGAAGTGTCCCTCCGGCGGCTGGGACTTTGGAGAGAATAAATGTCCGTGTTACAAACAGCCCAAACCGGTATTAATCTCCCCGATAGCCTTCGCGCCCGCCGTGCATTAGAGGAAATGGCACGCTAAGCCACAGAAGCGTTCAATCTTACCCCGTACGCTCCCCGAGTGCTGCCTGCAAACAGCCAAGGCCCAGCGCAATAAGGAGTGATGGAGGAGCCGAGTGTACAAGCAGGCCTCATCCACCAGCGTTTTACATTTTAATCACATCACACAATAAGACAGGTGGAAATCAAGTGTGGGCAGGTGGAGGGGGGAAGCAATTAACAGTGACAGTAGAAGGAGACGACAGAAAAGAAGGGGGGTGAGGAATTATGAGGGATGAGTTCCTGGTCATTTCGGCTTCTGATCAGATTTGGAGGTTTTTAATTCTCCGGGCACTGATTTAAGGTCGGATGAACACAGAGTATTTTAATGACAATGAATTATTATGGAAAGTGTTCAAAGCCGTGGCAAAGAGGATTAGTGCTTTTTGTCCTGTTTTGGGGAGAGTGACCTTGTTTATTTACTCACACCGTCAAACAGCCACATTGGTCGTGCAACCTCTGGTCAAACTGAGAATTAAGTCCAAATTAATTGCTCCCCAGATTATTCTCCAGACCTTGGGAGGATTTCATAATCACTGAAACGACTGCGGTTTTTCACTCCTTGCTTCCTCTTACTCGGCAAACCCTCCAGAAACTCCAGTGAAGCCAGAGACACCTACTGTAGGTGTGATTGTCAAGGGCCCTGTGCCAAAGTCAAATGGGGTCTCATGGAGTCAAATGGAAATCTTATGTTTTGCTCATTTTGCCCTGACTACAGTCATCAATCTTTTAATCTGCAGTGACGTGCAGTCGAGGTGGGTTTCCGCCGGGCTTCTCCAGCACGCTGCACTCTCAAGGTTTAACTCCTAAGTGTGACAAATGAAGAGCGGTACAGGGCTACACACGCACCGCCTCGCAAGCTGATGCCACACAGGCACCTGTGATAGAGTGACTACAAAAGGGCAAATATTAATTAACAGGAGTTGAATGTTTGTTTTTCTGGGGTTTTAAACATGTCACTTCCTAACTCTTCTCCTTGGAAAACCAAGGTTTCCTGCCATAAGCATTTAAAACACAGAACTGCAGTTCGTAATTCATAAAATAGTGTTAATTTAAAATTTTCACACCTTGGCGCCGGTGACGACTGTGGCCGGTTTGTCCCATTCTCGTGAACATGACATCTCAGGGACGTCTGGAGGAAATCTCTCCAAATTGGACACAAACGTCTGTCAGCACTCAAGGTTGAACCGATTAGAATTTGGTGGTCAAACGTCACTGAGAGCTAAGGTTTTTAGCCAGAACTCAAGAACTGATATGCTAATTATGACAATTTCACAGAAATGTCTAAACGGATAAAATGATCTGTTGAGGTTTTGGACAGATATGGAAGTAAACGGGAACTTGACTGGTTGGCGAAGCCATGCAAGCAGGAAGCGAGAATTCTTGTTTTATTTTTATTTTAGATTTTGTGATAATACCATTTGTAGTACAACTCCTTGTTGCAAGTACATCAGCACATTCAGCACATCCGTTTTAAACCGCCCGATTGGTTTTATGGGAAACCAAAAACAAGTGTTGAGCCTGCATGAGTCGCAGTTGAAATACGATGCAGGAAGGTCAGTTTGAGTAACGGGAGGGGGGGGGGGGGGGGGGGGGGGGGGG
>NW_022280034.1:15632681-15714459 GCF_004355925.1 Anarrhichthys ocellatus
GCCGGAAGGCAAAGCTCTCAATTTACCACTCGGTCTACGTTCCTACCTTCACCTATTGTCACGAACTCTGGGTCGTGACCGAAAGGACAAGGTCGCGGCTACAAGCGGCCGAAATGAGCTTCCTCCGTAGGGTGGCCGGGCTCAGCCTCAGAGATAGGGTATGGAGCTCGGTCATCAGCAGGGAGCTTGGAGTCGAGCCGCTACTCCTTCGCGTTGAAAGTAGTCAGCTGAAGTGGTTCGGGCATCTAATCAGGATGCCTCCTGGACGCCTCCCACTGGAGGTTTTCCAGGCACGTCCAACTGGGAAGAGACCCCGGGGAAGACCCAGAACACGCTGGAGAGATTACATCTCCCAGCTGGCATGGGAACGCCTCGGGATCCCCCAGAATGAGCTGGAACATGTTGCCGGTGAGAGGGAACTCTGGGTCAGCCTGCTTGGCCTGTTGCCATCGCGACCCGACCCCGGATAAGCGGAGGAAAATGGATGGATGGATGGATCGCCACCCGATTTCATGAAAGTTATTAAGTTGCACCAATTACATAATAGAGGAGCAACATACTCCTTAGAACCGTTAGCTGTGAGCCACGTTGTCATATTGAGAGCTGGTTCTTTTGCCCACTGAGGGGGCAACAGAAGAAGGCATAAACACACTGACATATTATCAGTTTATAAAGTGATACGGCCAACTTGGAAATGTAATCCAAGCATCATCTCTCCTTTTAGCTCTGGAGACCAATATCTGTCCCTATCTTTGAAAGCTTTCATAAAGTCATATAATCCATTGTATAATATAAAAATACAGAATAGTGCAAATTAAATTGTTTGCCCACGTAGTGGTTAAACCTAAGAGGTGGCTCAATGAACATAAATGTCTCGTTCTCATTCAGACACTTGGTTAGGGCCCCTTGGTGTAACTTTTGAACGAACGCAACAAAACTACGTTAAGTTTACCCAACAAAATAGTGGTTTGGGTTCAAATAAGTATGTTAAGTTAGGTAAGTTACGTATGTGACAAAAACTATGACATAATGTACTGACTTAAAACAAGTCAGTGTTGGCTTGTTTCCGCACAGGGTCGTCCTGTCGGACGCTTCCATCCACCCGTCCGTCTCCTTTCGTGGACCTCGTCTCTCTTCGTTCTACGTCACCTGACTTACGGAGCAGATGGGTTGACATTGGAGTTGAAAAGCTGGTACGTCTCATGCAGACGCTAAAGGACGCCTTGTGCATTACCGGTATCAGACGCCAAGGGCTGTCACAAAACTTCAGTATATGAAGCCCTGGGAATGACACCAGGCTAACAAAAACTATTGTAAATTCGAGCAAAACCAAATCGGGTTTTTTTTTGTGATCTAATAAAAGAATAATACAATTACAGTATCTATTGATGGAGATAAAATCAAAAAAGGTTCCAATGCACCTTAAGCTTCCTGAAAAACTTTGATTAGATAATGGGAAAAAAGAAAAAAATGTCCAAAAGTATTAGCAAAATCAAAGCAAATGTTGGACTTTTGAACTTGTTTTAGTTACTTTTTCAAGGTCAACAAATACAGGACAACCTGTTTATCAAGTGTAAAAAAACCTAAATGATTAAGTAACTTTGTTAGTTTCTGTACATAGAGAGCTAAAACAGACTAGTATTAACTGAAAGTGGTCACTGAATATCTTGCAACTTTCCTTTCAGAAAACATCAGTGCCAGCGAAGTGCCCTGAAAGCCCCATAAGACACACGACTACACAGCTCCCTCTCTGGAGACGTCATTACCAGCTCTGTGAGAGGGGATCCATCAATGGGAGGAAGTGAGGGAGAAGTTGGAAGGGCTGCACACAGACGGAATCCAACTGATCGCAAAACTCGAAAATCACACATCCTATATAGATTATTAAAGTTCGGATTTTGTCACAGGATTATGACAGCCCTTTACACAGTTATTGTATTTCTTTTTCATCACCGCTACGAGAGCCATTTGTAAAGACGAGTACCACACGGTGCAGTGTCAGAGACCTCCCTCTGTCTGTCCTGAGAGACTGCAAGACAGCAGTAGAACTAACTCTGACCCACTTCCCTGTGAACCATCCGGCCACATGCCGCTGTGCACACACCATCTTTCTCTCTCAACCAAACACCCCCCGAAAAAAACACACACTCCACTAGCACACACGCCTCTCATCCACGCGCTTCCTCTGAGTGGGGCCGAGCCAGCACAAAGGCACGACGGCGGCGCGTTGATGCCGAAAGCGGCCCAGGCGGGGGAATAGGGACCGCACGCTGAGCAGAAAACACGCAGATGATTATTAAAGTTCGACGGGAGGACACACAAAGCAGATGGATGTGGAGAACCCGCACTCGAAAGTTTTATTTTGTTGTTAAAATCAACTTTGAACTCAAGTCCGAGTCCAGAGGTTTTCCCCCTGGAGGCACAACGCTGAGCCCTGGATCCATGTGGCGGGTAGCACAGGGATCAAGCAGCTGATTCACATATATTGGCAGTGCAAACAATGAGTCCATGTAAAAGCCGTGTAAACGACTTACTGTACATGTCAGAGCTCAAACTTTCCATGAATTCAGATCTGATCCCAGTAACAAGTGTTGTTTGGGTGCCAAAGCCTGATTTATCTTCTTCCTCTGTGCCTCTGCACCAACGAGCCACACTGTGGTACTGGCTGACATGCGCCTGCATTACAATGAGCACACACACACACACACTCTAGTATATTTAGACCCAATCCGACCAATGAATACATTTGCTCGGGACTACTTTGAAAGCCGCAGTGGCCGGCTGTTTTAGCACACTACTGAGCCTGCAGTATATATATATTTGTAAGGTGTTTTTGAATATTTATGTTTTTTAGTGTGAGAGTTTTATCATTTCTGTGTAACGAAGGCAGCGGGAGATATTCGCTAAAATATAGGGCACATTAAATAAACATTATAGTCTGTTAGTGCAGCTTGTGTGTGAGAGGTAAACCTCAAGTTCGGAAGAAACACTCATGAATTATGACATTTAAAATGCATAGAGTTTTCAAGAACACCATAAATTACTCATTACTCCTTTACAGTTTCACACCTGGGGGCCTCAGAGGCTTATTTTAGGGGTTTAATGACTCTATAGTGAACAAAAAATACCTTGATATTCTCACGCTAAAGTCACTACATATTTGCTTTGTCGTGGAGAGAATAATTCAATGGCAAATCTGTGGGCGGTTCTCTCAAATCGCTCCAGTTTGACATTACTAGGACTGTTGTGGTGTTGTATAGGAGCAGTTGTGCTTTTAATGCAGTTTATTTTGCTTACTCAGTGAGTGCACCCTGTCCAGACTCTCTCCAATTTTCAAATTCTACACGTAGAGGCTTTGAGGTCAAAAAAAGCAATTTGACTTCAAAAGTCTGGGATGGAAAGTGATAGAGCGAGGTCACACGTTCGGAAACTGTTCCGCTCCTTCTGAAGAAGTGCACTGCGTTTTGGTAGATGCTGGATTTGGACGGCTTTCTGATGTGTCCATGTGATGTTTCTGGAGTATAATCAATCTGAGTAATTACCTTTCTCATTTTTGCGTATGCTCCCAAAAGGAAGCCACTGCATTAAACAACCATCTGTCTCCAACCAGCTGGTTGTTGTTGTGGTGGTCAAGAACACACCCCTCCGTTTTGACGGGGGGGGGGGGGGGGGGGGGGGGGGTGTTCGAACTAGAAGTAAAAGCAAATAGCAAAAAACTTTTTGCAATCACAGTGTTGACTTATTATAAACAGAGCCACCACGAGTAATGTTTTTCGGCCATCTGGGCCACCGTGACCGGAGCCTGCCTTTTTCTGTCCTGCTATCCCCGTCTCCCTTCTCCTCTGCTCTTTCTTCTTGTCCCTCTGTTGAGCGGTTTGTAATTGAGATTCAGACTCACAGATGGACATGCCATGGATGCTGGCTCCGACATCCCTTCTACACGTCCGGCTATCCGCGGAGCCGGAGACATGAGAAGAATCCCTTCGGCTTCCAGGCCCCTGCATCGCTGCGGCAATTAGAGCAATCTCCCGCCTCGGGAATCGAGAACGGGCCTCGGTCAGATGATGGTAATTGCAGTTCTCATACACACTCCCTTTTGTAATGCTGCGTCAACCGCACAGCTTCAGCCAGCCCAAACTTGTGTCTAATTAATTTGAATTGTCAATTTGCATAATTGAATATTCACACATTCTGCACCTTTTGCAAACTGACATGGGCTTGTGTTTGCAGACGTATACTTGTCAGGCCATTGACTCCTTTGTGGACAGCAGCAAACGTTTGTACGTGACAGGAGTTGGAATGGGACCGTCGCACTCACAAGCCAGAAGTATTCTATATCCACGAGCCGTGTTTGCACAAACGTCACAACAAGCTCCACAATGCACCGCGGCACTGCTGCAGTTGACTTTTTAGGTGATTATTTCTTCTTTAATGAATACAAGCAGAATACATTCATGCTGCTCTATCCTATGGACCCTCTTGCGAGCTGTCCGGTTTCTCTAACAAACCCTGAAATCGCAGGAGTAGTAATCATACAAGGGAAACTCAGAAGCATGATTAGGACTGTCATGATAATCGTGTTATCAACTTACTGTATGATATAATAGACATGACCTGGATGACGTTTACATTATCGACTTGATCGCTATAACTTTACATTAACGACTTCTTGTATGATATATTGACATGAATGCTAATTTGTACGTTATCCACTTACGGTACGACATAGAGATATGACTTTAATCAATTTAACATTATCAGCTTATTGTATGATATATGGATGTGATTTGACTTTGATCATTTTTACGTTAACTTATACGATCTATTGGCATGAGCTCAATCATTTTTACATTGCCATCTTATCGTACAGTATATGGATATGACCTTTTTGTTTTGACATGCGTGTTTGTTTACATGAGAATGTCACTAACATGTTAGACAGAATAAACAGCAGGGTTTTCTCTACTATTATAAGACATGCATATTGCGCAGATATTGTGCGTTTTTGTAAACAGAGCCTATTTTATTTATTGTTTTGTTTGGCAGGTTTTGCTTTATTTAGAACATTTTAGTTTGTTTTTCACATTTTTTCACATTCCAATTACAATGTCTGAACTTTAAGAATGAAGATGTCATACTCTTTGAAAGGGTGTACTTGTGCATTACTATAATATAATAATATTATATAGTGGCATAAAGTGATCTTCAAATGACAATAATATTGTTTATCGCTATTATTTCTGGGACAACATCTTATTCAAGTTATCGTGACAGGCCTTTGCTGCCCTTTAACAACTGAAATGGAATAAAATGTATTAAACTGCTGGTACACAACTTGTGACAAGTAAAAATCATTAGTTGTGGAACCCTAACTGGACACAGGTTACAGTGCATCTGCTTCAGTGAGTCATAGCCAAAAGAATATTATCTATTGGTCCAGGAGCACATGCATGGATCCCTTCAGCTACCTGCAAACATCTGCGGTGAGCCAACCTGGATAAGACCCAACACTAGGCAGCAGGACCTGCACCGGCCTGCCGGCGGCTTCACACACTGAGTGATAGCACACACCTGCTATTAAACACACAATATTAATGCCATGTGCAGAGAGAGCTTTAGTGACGAGTTGGCTTGCTGGCTGGCTGACTGATATCTGATTGGTTGGCTGGCTGGCCAGCTGGGCAAACCTGAGGATGTGGTTATTCCATCTGGAGTGAAAGTACAGCTGCCATCCAAGAGCCCGCTGTTTGTTGTTCTACCTAACACTCATTGTAATTAGGCAGATTCGGGGCTGCCAATAGCATACACACATGCTTCAACACACGTACACACACACATTCCACACCAAGCTGCACGCTTGTCAGATTTGCTCATCAGGTCGATCAGGTATACAGGGAAGTAGAGGTAGAAGAAGGAACGAGACAGAAGCTGTAGAAAAGCCCCTTCAGAAGGGTCACGGATTGTCACCGCATTTTGGAGCTTGTTTAGCAACCGAAACATGATCAAAAAAAAGCTACGAGGCGCGACTTTCTGCTGAGCTCAGAATTCCATTGAACGAGACATCATCACTAAATATCCCTGTTTACGGAATGCGCCACCTGGCACCGATGTTCACAACGCTTCTCTGCACCGAACCAGACTTCAAAAGCAACCGAGAACAAAAGCAGGAGAGAGTGCCGCGTCCCCAGATGTGAGGAATGTCCCCGATTCCACAGTGCTAATGGATTCCCTGCGCGTTAAAAAAAAGAGGACAAAATACATCTGATCCTGTTTCATAAGCACTATTCATAAATTCACTCGGAAATCCCCCCCCCCCCCCAGGCTAAGTGATTACATTTATTGAAATCTCTTGAATTAATTGCAGCTCATCTATGGCAGAGCATCTATGGAGCATCTATGGAGACATACAAGGCGCATAGCCTTGCATGTCTCCCCATCATTAATTAAAATTTGTCTTTGGAGGTCAATTAAATTTCCTTTAACTATTCATTAGCCACAATACAGGGCGCCACAAAAATCTATTAAATGAGGAGATCATCGTGTGTGTCGTAAGAGGGGGGTTGGGGCGGGTTAATCTTTCTCTTTGCTTTCCTCCTGGGCAGAAAGTGGGCTTAAGCTCTCTCCGTGTCGAGGTGGCGAGCCGAGCCGTGGCGAGCCGAGGCGGGAGCTCTTTACCGGTCTCCGTGGCGTGTTTGGCCAAGGCTGACTGGCTGCCAAACAGCCAGAGACAGAGCGGGGATGAATCAGCACTGACAAGGTGAAGCCAGCTTCGTGTTCACCGGCTGACAGCTCAGGTGCTCAGAGAGATGGAGACACAACAGATTACATTTAGGCCACTGCAGAGAGAGAGAGAGAGAGAGAGAGAGAAAGAGGGGGAGATAATGCAAGAGAGGGAAGGAGGAGTCCAAAAAAATGGCTTTTGGACTCTGGAAACTTTTTCTCAGAGATAAACGAGAAAGTTGGACTCGGGTTTGTGTGGGTGTTAATGACCGTTGTCAATGTGTGGTGGTGGCGATTTGGAGAACAGGATGGGGGTGGGATGGTTTAGGGACCAGTGAGAGAAACATTTTTGCTGTTGTTATTTGTGAAAATGTCTAAAAAAGAACACATTTTTACCTGAGAGAGCGCTACTGGCTGTGTGAACAATCGAAGGCAGAGTAGGGCGAGTCTTCGCGGGAATGCGGGTTGGGCAAAAAAATCCATCAAAAGTACCGTAAATAACAGGTTGCGCAATTGTCCATGGCTGTGAAAGAGGTCACTTGGCATGCGGATGAGAGGGCACTTCAACATTTTCCAATAAAACTCTCTTGCACACTTGTTGCCAGTGTGCCAATGGTGTCATGCTTCCCTAAGGTTGCTGAAGAGCATCAAAGTCTGCTTATTGGAAGAGGTAATGGGATAGGGATGCATGGGTCCAACTTCTCCTCTCACCATCCCGATTCCGACACTTACATTCGCCCAAGAACCCGATCCGAAGCCATCGCTATCATCTTCCTATATTTACAACTGTTGTACCTCACTGCAAGGAACTCGTTTTAAAAGACCTTTTGGTCGGCAAGGACAAACCATGTGTTGGGTCATGTAGAATTTGTACACCTCAAGTACAAAGTCCTGCTTGGTGAACCTGACCTGCCAGATGGTTTGTTGAACAGAACCATCTCAGAAGCCGTTTGGAAAAAGGCAAGCGCTTTCACAAAATGCTTGGCAGGTGATTGGATGAACCATCTGTCAATGACCATCTATCGCTGGCTCACTTCTGCCATATCAGCGGACTACCAGCGGAGCCAGTTGGTCATTCAGACTGCCAGTAGCTGCTCGCAGGACGCCGGTTATTGTTATAGAACAAAAAGTTGTTTTTTTTGCGTAAAAATCCAGTTGCCATGCCAGTTAACTGGGGACAAATTTGAACAGTCTCCTACCTCAGACAAAGCCATATCTTTTTTCTTAAAATTACATTTTGGGTAATAATTTCCAGTGGTAGTATAGTTCAGATATGGACAGGAAGTGTAGGATGAAAAAGAGGATGATAAACAAAAGGTCCCTGGCCAGATTCCAACCAGGGATGTTGTGGTTAAGCAGACTTAAAGCCAATGCTGATTGTTCGTACAAGACTCGCCTCAATGCGAGTGATGTCCCCACTTCGGACATTCGGGTAAGTGGAGTCCTTGAGGGAGCGGCAGGGGAGCCCTCGCAAAAAGAGTAATTGTTCAACCTAATTTTCATTTCAAGTAAAAACGAGAAAAAAAGTATGACTATTGTAATCACTGGTTTCCCAGCTAATTCTCTCAGGGTAAACAGACTTTTTTATATGACAAACTCCTCCAACAGGAAGTCCAAGGACCACAATCTAATCAGATCAGATCCCCGAAATAGCCCCATGGGACACGACATGGGACTATTGTTTAGATATGTTTAGAATGTACCACAGGGGGTGAACTGCAATGCGTCCCACTGATAAACCGTGTACTAACTGCTGGCATGTAAACATAAGCTAATCATCACTAATGCAACTGTGCACTTTTGGAAGCAGCCCATCTGTGAAGGCTATGCAATTAGCTGCCATCATATGGCACAGGACGGAACAGAATTCTGATGCATGCTGTCCTTGGTGCACCACTGTACAGGACAAAATAACAAACAATATGCATGACTAATCCGCAGTCAGGCTGCTGGCTTTTCTTCTGTAAAGCCCCTCGGATAAAGTCTGGGCTTTTTTCTTGAACCAGAACACAACGATTGTGCGTCGCTGAATAGGTGAACTGTTTTGTATTTTATCTCCAGCCGAGTGTTCGTTTGGACAAATGGGCTCACATTGTGTGCCAAAACAAGCAGCGGCCAGGAGCATCGATCAGGGACATGCCGACATATACAGCGGCTAAGAAACAATGTGCGACCGGCACTGGAGCAGTGTAGTGCAACATCTAAGAGACGCCACCGGCAGCGGGAAAAAAAGGAAAGTTAACAAAGCCCCCGGCGTCTGTCGAGCCGACAGAGAATAGCACGTGCATGTTTGCATTGTCCTTACCTTGCGTCCGGCTGTGTTCAGCTTTATTGGTTGGAGGAAGGGGTCAAAGATCATGTGGCTGGTCTCGATGTTAACTGGTGACTGCCTCTTCCCCATCGAGCACAGGTTCCAGGCCGAGTTCACCAGCCCCCAGAACGACGGCACTGCAACACAAAAGGCGGAGAGAGTGGAGTGTGAGGGTCTGTTCAAAAGGGCGAGCATCTGCAGCCAGGAGATACGAGAGGTCCCCCAGAGTGACGAGCAGAGTTTGCCCTTCGGCATTTTTTTTTCCAAATACCAGAGCTCGCCAGACTCACAGTGGGAGAAATGCAATTAGCAGGGCTCGACTGATGTGGGCTTCTGATAGTGGGTAGAAGTACTCTGGGATTGGACCTGCAGATTGAACATTTATTTTAATGGTTGGTTTTTTATTCTAAAATGTACAAGCTTGTCTCACAGGATCTTTTCCTTGGTGTATCATAATGATCATCATTGTACCTCTTTTTTTTCTGATAACGGTATTTATTCTTTTGAAACTATTAATAGAATTGAAACATGGGCGGGCAGAATACCTGGTTATGGTCTGTTTTAGCACACGTTCCTATACATGCTGCATTATACCATGGCTCAAACCTCGTGCATAATTAATACATGCAGTCACACATGCTTGGTATATGCAGCACATAAAGTAATTCAGGATTTGTGACAAAAACATGCAGCTCTTTATCAATCCTGTGGAAGGATTCGGTCACCTTGGACACTTGCTAGCACCAATTCCTCACCTATATTTAGGAAATACACCGCCATTTAGGGTCGCCTGCCACAAAAAGCTTGATTTGTTACAGTCAGATGGCTGAGAGGACTGTGCTATATCTTTCAACTGTCTTTCATGCTGTTAGGTGCAGAAGTCGTCTTTACGAATAGATGTTATGTTGTATGGAGGGTTGGCAAAAGAAGTCATGCGTTTTATATGGAGAACAAAACTCAGTAGCCTACAATAGTTCAACCAGACCGACAACTGAAAGAGACAAAGATCCCTCTGAGCAATAGGTCGATAAGAATAGAAGAACTCAACGGTCATTGGGAGAAGAAACTGGAAGTTTAGCATCAGTGTGTGCAGATTTAACTAGAAATCAAGTGCACAATAATGCCCAAGACAAGCTGGAACATTAACAGGTGTGTCGCTGAAGCAAAGCCATTCCTAAAATATCACAACAGAAATAGAAGGTTACCACTGATGGAATTGGATCAGAGGATATCAGCTGAACATACTATCAACTGACAAATCACAGTTTAAACCTATTCATTGGCTGCAGAGGGCCCCAGAAAAAAACGTCAACCTGAAATATGTAGAGCCCAAATGCAAGCACCGTTGTGGTTCACCTTTGCTTTTACGGACTACAAAACAATTTAGATTTGAAGGGTAGGCCTATATGAGAGGGAATGGTTTTGACATTTGAATTCCTTTTCTTTTGGGGCCAAAATTATTTCAAATGTAAATAACACATTTGGTGTCGGAATTATTCTGTTTTTTAATTTGCATCCCTGTTCAAATGGTTATTAATGAAAGGAGAGAAGAAAAACATTGGTGCAAAAGGTGACTTTTCAACAGTAAATGTCATTTCATTTTTAACATAGGCTCCGACGTCATAATGATAACCATCCATCTCGAACAGCAGCATGACTCGCCAGTCCGATCGTACCGCAGCACGGCAACGACGGGGTGAGAAGCACGAAGCTCAGTGGGCGAAAGTGATTTGCGGCGACTCATGGCAATTCGGTCAAAAAGCTCCCTCTGCATAGAGGAAGCATTACAGAAGTGAGAGAAGCAGGAATCGGGCCTATAATCAGCTCACACATGCCCTGTAAGACTGAGAGGACAAGACGGCACAGTGAGAGAATGTCAGCACTGTGGGCGTGATAGGCATCTCCGCCAGTCTTTTTCTCTTATGTAAGACTTGGCCACCGGGACCAAGAACTCCATTCCCTTCAACAAAGGTGGGAGGCAGCGGCTTATCGCCGTTGACTCCCGCTATAATATCTGATGCAGCCCAAAGCGGCATTTTGTACCCCCCCCCCCCCCATTTAGGAACACATTATTACACGGAGATGAGTCACTGGGATTGTGCTCCGCCGAGATTTTTTTACCAGATTTTTTTTTTTATATGCAACTTCGCGATGAATCAGTGCGAAGCGGACAAGACGGCATGGATTCGAAGCTGAGCCCTCGGCAAGTCAACGAGTCCTACATTGTGTTTGCTCACGGACTTGCTCTGCAGATAAAGTGCTGCCTCACTGTTAAGTTCAGAGCATGGAGTCAAGAGAAGCCTTCGTCACCCTTTGCGCCGTGAGCGTGGTGGCAGCTGACAGGTGTGAGCAGATTTCACGGTGTTTACCACAATTAAGAGAAGAAGCATTTGGCTAAAGTCACTGAGCAAACACAAGGGATTGAGCTGTATGGAAACAGCACAATCATGGCTAGAAGACTAGAAGACTCAACAATGTCTTTTGTGCAGAATAACACAGTTACGGTAAACCAGACAACAAAACGCAAGTTGAATTTCATTAGGAATATGCAAACATTGATATCCATAATTATTTTAAGTGCTCACAAGTTTTACCAATGTTGGAAAAATAAGGTCACATGCTGTATATATTGAGCTATTCGTCATTGAAGCCACTCAAAGCGATACATAATAGACAAAATGTTGAACTTTTAAATGTCATGGAGGAAAATGTGGCATAATAGAAAATCCTTTAGATACATATTTTTTTAATCCAGTAGAAGGTCACAAAGGTCCAAGTTGTGCTCAGCATACCTTGGTACAGTAAGTGAGCGTCTGTGGTAACAGCTGAGGCCTTGCATTGCACATAAAGACTTTTGAAGACCTCGAGGCTTACCGATTATTTATCCAGACTCACATCTAGTAGAATGAAGGCCTTGATACAAAAACGAAAATTATCTCATTTATATGATCACTGCAACCGCAGTTATGTTTCCAATCGCTTCAGAAATGACCATCCAGACTTAATCCTTCACTGACTGAAAGATGATAAATGGGTCCACTATAGATACAGAGTGGTGGCTGTGCCACAGACACAAGTTATGGCATACTGTAGGACCTTAGTCACACAGCACTGAGTCACACTGCAATAAAAAAAAAAGCACTTTGCTTGGTGATGCTGCTGGAGGTGGGAGCGTTCCGTGAGCTGTCAATGCTTTGACTTCATCACAACTGAAAATAAATACGTGTTGACCTGCACCACACCGGTGTGAAATAGTAAACACTGCAGCTTTACGAGAAATGCCTTTAAACTTGACCTCAGGCACAATGTTGTACATTATACTGACTTTTTGAGTCTTTACACGCCAGAAGGGCCAGTTGCTGATTTCACTTGTGTCAGCAGAGTGTGGCGGCAGGTTGCGTTTGTCTGCCAGTCCAGCAGAAGCAGCAGCGGCGGCGACATGGGACTAAATGTGTGGTCGCCTCACAAGAATCTTTCTCCATTTCTGCCATTCGTACGGGAGCTTGACGAACTCTGGCAAGCTGTTCCCTTTGGAGCTCCGATGCTCACGAAAGTCCCCCGGAGCACTGAAGTGCAATGTTTGACCGAGATGCAAGTCTCCGGTGACCCTGGTGAGCTCTGCATAACATATCTGCTGCATGCCAGAGCTACTTTGTAAAGTGGAAAGGACAAATATCTTAAGGGTTTTCTCCAGAGTTTGCTGTCTCTGCATTCTGTCTTATCACATTTGCCTCCATGCAAGTCACAGTTCCACACGCTTGGAGAGCGTATGATGAGGATGGAAGTTAGACGCGCCAGATGCCCGTCCACTAACCCTGATGTCCGCACCCTCTCTTAACGATACGTGTAGGACAAGCTATTTCCTGCATTGGCACTGGACAGGAGGTGCGGAATCATCAAATCTAAGCACAATTCCAAGAAACTGAATCACATTTTCATAATGTGTTTATTTGAGGTAAAAATGTATCTTAACAACTTTAGGTTTGGTTGTAGTGGAGGTTTGAAGTCAATGCTGGCACATTTCACACCACTATATCAACCAAACTCATTTTAACCCAATCCACGATCTTTTCCTTAGCCCTACCAAGTAGTTTTGTTGCCTGCACCTTTCATTTCCAGAACCTTTTGTTGCTTGAACCTTGCTTGAATGCAAGTTTTAAGACACTACGCATCGGCTTCACACGGCAGAACAGGTGGTTGCCGCCTGATTGGAACCAATATGTTTTTTTGGGGGGGGTGGGGGTCTTAGTTTAAACAGTCATGGGTATCAGTATGCCACGCCACAAGGAAACAGTTGGTGATGGTCACGCCTCTTGCTGTAAAATTAAACGGCACAAAACAATAAGCTAGTTTCTAAATATTACATAAGTTGTAAAAACAGCAAACAAAACTAGAGTCCGCAATCTACAGCATCATGGGAGAAGCGGGCAACCTAAGATTAACCAAGAACACATCGTAGCGTTCCCATTCACTGCCGCCGCTATCGGTATTGGGCCATTTAGCCACAACACTGTTGTTTAACAGTTTGTCGTCTTTATAATCCTTTTTCTAATTCATATTTTTCTAATAATTATTCTTTATGACACACTAGCCTTTTAGCACAGCCTCAAGAGGATTCTACCTTGCATTCCATTGCACATATTGTATGAGCATATGAAAAATACAACCTGTGAATCTCAACTCTTCAATCATACGTGCACTACTGATTGGCTATAAATTGTATTATATATGACCTGTCCATCACCATTGACGATACCATGGTGACGCCAACTCGGACTGCGAGGAAGCTGGGTGTGACCCTGGATGACCAACTGTCATTCTCAGCATACATTGTATTGGTTACACGCTCCTGCAGATTCCTGCTCTACAACATCAGGAGGATTCTCCCCTTCCTCACTGACGAGACGGTGCTAATCCAGGCTCTTATCATCTCCCGCCTGGACTACTGCAACTCACTACTTGCTGGAGCCCCGGCCATCAGACCTCTGGAGCTTGTCCAGAAAACTGCAGCTCGTCTGGTGTTCAATCGCCCCAAGTTCTCCCACAACTTCCCTTCTCTGTTCTCTACACTGGCTCCCTGTAGGAGCTCGCATCCAGTTTAAGACTCTGGTGCTAGCCTACAGGGCAGTGAAAGGAACCGCTCCTTCCTATCTCCAGGCCATGGTCAAGCCCTACACCCCCACCCGACCACTTCGCTCTGCTGCCTTGGGGCGACTGGTTGTCCCGTCGCTCAGAGGTCCCTGCGGCCGATCGACCCGGTCATGGCTGTTTTCTGTCCTGGCCCCACAGTGGTGGAATGAACTCCCCACTGATGTCAGGACAGCAGAGTCGCTGCCCATCATTCGGCACAGGCTGAAAACTCACCTCTCAAATTCTTGGCCGTAAATAACTGCTTTGATGTCTTCCAGTCAGGCTTTCGACAGCACCACAGTACTGAAACTGCTCTTGTTAAGGTTTTCAACGACATCCACTTAAACACAGACAATGGCAGAAGTTCAGTCTTAGTATTACTGGATCTCGGTGCTGCATTCGACACGGTCGACCATGCCATACTCCTAGAAAGACTAAAAATCTGGGTGGGACTTTCTGGCACAGCACTTAACTGGTTTGAATCCTACTTGAAGGACAGAGAATACTTTGTGTCTGTAGCTAATTACACATCAGAGCCGACTAAAATGACATGTGGTGTTCCCCAAGGTTCAATACTGGGGCCTCTTCTGTTCAACATCTACATGCTTCCACTAGCTCAGATTATGGAAAACAACAAAGTGTGTTATCATAATTATGCAGACAACACACAAATCTACATAACTGTGTCACCAGGGGACTATAATCCCATACAAGGGCTGGGTAACTGCATTGAACAAATCAACAACTGGATGTGCCAGACTTTTCTTCAATTAAACAAAGATAAAACAGAAGTAATTGTTTTTGGTACCAAGGACGAACGATTGAAAATCACCGCTCAGCTTCAATCACTGATGTTAAAACCCACAAACCAAGCCAGAAATCTGGGTGAAGTTATGGATTCAGACCTCAACCTGAACAGCCATATCAAGACAATTACAAAATCAGCCTACTATCACCTGAAGAATATATCAAGGATTAGAGGACTTATGTCTCAACAGGATTTGGAAAAACTTGTCCATGCATTTATCTTCAGCAGACTGGACTACTGTAACGGTGTGTTTACAGGTCTCTGTAAAAAGTCAGTCAGAAAGCTGCAGCTGATTCAGAACGCTGCAGCTCGAGTCCTCACTAAGACCAGAAGGGTGGATCACATTACTCCAGTTCTGAGGTGTTTGCACTGGCTTCCTGTCAAACAAAGAATTGACTTTAAAATCCTGCTGTTGATTTATAAAGCACTGAATGGTTTAGGGCCTAAATACATCTCTGATCTGCTGCTACCTTATGAACCATCCCTTTAGGTCGTCTGGGACTGGTCTACTTTCTGTTCCCAGAGTCAGAACTAAACATGGAGAAGCAGCGTTCAGTTTTTCTGCTCCACATATCTGGAACAAAGTCCCAGAAAGCTGCAGGTCTGCTGAGACCCTCAGCTCCTTTAAATCAAGATTGAAGACTTTTCTGTTTGCTGCTGCCTTTAATTGAACCAGATTCAGTTAATATATTAATCAATTTCCTGTATTTCTGCATTTTACTACTGTATTTTATTTCTTACACTGTTTTTATTGTTTCAATGAATGTTCTTAATTGTTTTTAAATCTCCTTTTCTTTTGCCTTATGTTTTGATGCTTTTAATGGTTTGATGTGAAGCACTTTGAATTACCTTGTTGTTGAAATGTGCTATACAAATAAACTTGCCTTGCCTTGCCTCTTCAATAAGTACTACGCTGAGCCTTCCACTCAGCACTTATCGTATTCATAGTAGCTTGTTGCACTTATTGTATTTGTTTGTTTCTGCACTGTACTTTTGCTCTGGTTTATGCTCTTAGATGCTAAAAAGGAGATGCACTTATGACTTCTGGTGACTAGTAGTGCTCTTGAATACCTATGTTGAATGCACTTATTGTAAGTCACTTTGGATATAAGCGTCTGCTAAATGACTGTAATGTAATGTAATGTGTTGGTAATGACCCACAAACCTCATTTTGTACCAGACCAATGGGAACAAACCATTCATAAACTCCTGTGATGGCACATTATTCTCAATCCACCCAACAAATGCTGTTCAATCCAATCACAGGACTCCTGCAGCTATCCGTCCATAGGAGACAAAAACAACTGGACAGAGTGATAAAACATATTACAGATGGGTTCTGTTAAAGACAGCATTGAGTTAGGAAGTAACGTGTTTCATCGGGGAGGGCAGTCCAGGAGAGAGGGACTTCTGCTGATGCAAAAGTCTTCATGAAAATGACAGGAAATCCATGTGCCGAATGGGAATTGGAGTGCGAGCGCATCGATCCATTAAACACCGGGCCCCCTTGTTGTAAATGCACACACAATTATTAGCCCTTGATAGATTCCTAAATGCGACTACAGCGGCGTGGGACATCCCTCACTGCTGACACGGGCACATGCACCACTTGTCAATAGTGTGCAGGACCTCCCCCACCCCCCCACCACCAGCTCTGATACCCCCTACATTTCACTTAGGCGGCTCACGAGCCACTTTCGTTTCTTATTGGCAAGCTGTAAAAGTGGACAGGGATGTATGGTGTGGCCTTTCGTAGACGTCAGACGGAGAGGATGTGTAATGTGCAAGTGAAAAGGGCAAATGAGTTGGGGGGGGGGGGGGGAGGTATGTTCCTCATCTTCTTAACACTTTCTTATCAAAGGATTCTCTGCTATTATGATTTTGCACGGCGAAATGGGGTTTTGGGCTCATTTGACAAAAATGACACAGTGGCAGCAGTTGCCACCTTCAAACAACTGCATTTGTGTCACCTCTCTCAAACTGTACGCTCTGTCGCGTACACACAGGAGAATACGGTTAGAGGTCCATAACTTTTTAACTCCACTTAATAATATACTGGACAATAGAGGTTAGCAACATAGATCAGATCTTCTATCATGATATATGATATATGGAATTATTAACCCTCTGAACCCCCAGCACATTTTTCTCTGCACCTCTAAAAACTCAAAAATGTTTTGTGCAGTATAAGACAGATATAAATGTATAATAGAATCTATATATACAACATTTTTCCAAGCTGCCACAACTGTTACCGATGTTGGGATAAGGTACAGTGGCTCCACATGCTCTATATATATATATATATATATATATATATATATTAGTGCTGGGCAACGATTAAAATATTTAATCGCGATTAATCGCATTGTTATGGCAAAGTTCAATAATTAATTCAAAAGTAGTGTATTGCGCACTTTTATTTAAAAATTACTGCTATATGAACAAAAGGGCAGTAACATTTGGTTCACGAGATGCAGGTAGCATGTTTTATACTTAATGTGAATATAATTCATACTTTGTTGGCATCTTATTCTGAAAACCGGATGTTCGTCTGAAGAAACCGGATGTTGTCTCACGTTAATCTTTCCGCTAACTTTCAAAGTCCTTCGCTCACTCCCAATCTGTGCCGTTTAAATGCGTTTACCGTGAATTTCAGCATATACGGTAGGTGTACTAAAATGTAAGTGTCTGCTGAGTTGACCACGGAGATCTGAGTGTCTGCTGACTTTACCGCAGCGATGTCCAGTAGTCTCCAGGGAGAGCAACAGCTGGTGCAGCTTCTCTCTTTATTTCTGCCCCCCCCCCCCCTCGACCAGAAGCGGAAGTCGCCTTTTCTCTACGGCAACCCTGAAGGGACATCATATCTCCAATACAAAACAATAAACATGAGACAGTCTGTTACAATAATAATAAATTTAAAATACTTACCTGTTTTTTTTGTTGTTGTTTTTTAATTATTATTATTTATTTTTTTCCCATCTCAAAAGGCTCAAGGACACACGCACACCCACACACACCTGACTAGGACGTTTGCTGGCTTTTATCCCACTGTTCTTGTCATCCTCTTGTTGTTATGTCTATGTATTGTCTCTTGTCTTTCAATTAAAAAAATAAATAATAATTGTAATAAATTTAAAAAATGCGTTAACGCGCGATAAAATAATTGTCGCCGTTAATTAATGAATGCGTTAACGCGAAACTAACGCGTTAACTTGCCCAGCACTAATATACCGTATATACTGAGATATTTACATTTTTACAACCTCTCTTCTCCTCTCTGCTCAGCAGCCTGCAGTTCAGTCCAAGTTTCACATCATTTTTGTCATGTGACTGTTGGTCTCAGCCAAATCAATCAGAACTTCCTAGTTGCGCTGAGGAGCGCAGAATTAAATGTTTTTTACAGGATCTGGTTAAAGCAAACAGTTTTTTTGGGGCGGAGTTTTAAATCAAACATGTAGATTAAAATGTTTTTGATGAGATATCACAATTTTGAGCTTAGTTTCGGTTGCTCTTTCTGACGGAAGTGTTCGTCACACATGATGTGCTCAAGGACCGTCGGAAAGATGAAAATCTACGATAGAAAGTTTTTACAGCTTCTGGCTCTGATCAACGGTGTAGTTTTGGGGAGGGTTGCTTTTCCATCCCGCGGGCAGGTTTTGGGGTTCTAAATACATATAGATTTATTTAGCTAATTCAGTGATTGAAATACCAAAAATGAAACCAAAATACTTAATCAAATTGATACAAAAAGACAGTGTATTATTAACATTTATTTATTTCTAAATGTAACTTATATGCCTCTTTCTGTATTGTGTTCCTTTTTTACGTTTGGGCTCAATGTATTTTTCATGTCTTGCCCTTTGACTTGCTTGTTGAAACAAATAAGCTTGGACCTATCACTACCATTGAAACGCTTGAGACCATCTACCACATTGTAAGAGTGAAACTTAACATTTAAATTGACATGAAACCACTTTGGGTTCAGTTAACAGAACTACTTGGTTAGCTTTTGGAGAAGATCTTGGTTTAGGTTCAAATGAGTCTGCTTGTTAGTTTAGTTAGTTTGGTACGTAAGATAAGTAGAAAAAGTACGGTAAAAATTGTTGACTTTTGTTTACACAAGGGAAAATAGCAACGGTCTCCTGGGTGAAAGTCCTGTGTTTGTTTGACCCATCCTCCATATGCGGACTTTGTACCTCTTTATACTACGTCATCCATCCTCTACCTTTGATCCCGTCATAATTACTACGGCCACTAGAGTTTGACGTTGTCTTCATGGTTCAAACCATATGAATAACATTTTTACAAGCTCCACTTCCTCACTGCCTCTCTCCTCTGCTCTGGTGTAAACAGCTTGTAATTCACGCCAAGGTTTGCTCATTTCTTGTCTAGTCTTGTCTAGTTGGTCTCGGCTGAATCGATCACGGCTATCAAACGGTGTATTTGTGGCAAAATTGGAATGAAGTGATTTTGATGAAATGTGAAGCTCTGATTTGGTTGTTTTTTTTCTGTCAGTTCGAGGACCGTCAGAAATTATAAAAATCGAACGATAAGTTCTGTTTTTAAAGTGTATTTAAGTTTTTGGCATTTAAAAAGAAAACTAAAAAACATGCCTTTAAAACCCACTGGCTGGTTTTTGGTGTTCAGAGGGAAATCATCAATCAATCAGCCACTGGCTGATATTCAGGAGAACACTTTGACTTTGCTACTGCGTTTAAATCATCTCTAGTTTCCCTATCATTGGGCGAGCCTTACACCAGAACTTCCTTTGGGTAAATAGAGAAATTACATCCATGAAGAACAATGTAACACTGTTGTTAAATTAAACTCGCAGCACTATTAAGTTTGTTAGATGTAAATATCTCGCCTTGCTGCAGCTAGGAGCTCAGCCCTGCGTGGGCGTGTGAGGCCGTGTTCTGAGAGGTGTTATGCGGCTGACGTGGCCCGGGTCCGAAGTGCGTGCTGGGTCGTGCCTGTGGGTTTATCAGGGCTCAGGGTTGCGGTGAAGGTGGGATCCGAGGTCCGAGGAGATGCTCGACGGACAATTAAGCCCGACATTAATTACTTCCTCGGCCCAGTATCTCACACATAGCCGCATGCCTCTAAATCCAAAGCCTGGAGGGACGCGGTTTCTCATTATAGAGAGCGGCTCAGAGAGGGCTGGCATCAGAGTGCATTATATGAACATATGGGAGCCGGGAAAATATATCTATTTCACGGACTATACTATGACAAAAAGTACAGGCGACTACTCCCAAATGAAAGCTAATGAGATGCACGCACACACACACACACACACATCTAAGAAGAACAAGTATACAAAGACCAGTGTGGCTGGCTGCAGAGGTATGCATTTCATTAAACAGGCCCAGGCACAGAGATAGCCTTAATGAAATGTCTTTATTCCGTCAACTGGATATGGATGAAAAGTTAGAGTAATAGTCTTTGGGAAACAGGAGGGAATTGGAGAAATGCAAAGCACGCACGCACACACTCACAAAGATTCTCTCTCTCCAAAGACCCAGATGCATCCCGTCCACGAATTTCTTGGACGAGCATCAAGAAAAGTATAAAAAAGGAAAAAAAGTGCTTTCCTTTTGTAAGTGCTGACGCAAAGCTGGGTTGCAAATTTGCCCATGATGGGCGAGGGGAGAGAGGGAGAGAGAGAGAGAGATAGAGAGAGATGCGGAAACCAACATCTTAATGACAATGAATGTCTAAGAGCAGCACTAAAGGGGGGCTGTCATATTCCGCAAGCTCTCAATTTGAAACAAGGGCTACTGGCACTGCGGGTTCCATCTTGTCTTGAACATAACACACATGTTTGCATGGATTGACATGCAGCTCCTGGTTGTATGAAAGGTAACAGTGCTTGAACACGACACCAGTGCAGAGACGTGTTCAGGGGCAGATGGAGAGATTTAGGCCCCGTCTACATATATACAGATATGGATTTTTTTTTTAAGGATATTTTCCTCTACATTTTAAAATCAAATTCTGTCCACACCACCTTCGTTTTTTCAAAATATATACGTCCACAACTCCAAATGCTCAGCGGGACCAGTGGGCGGCGATAAAGGCTACGTCGACGATACCTCAAATACCAGAGAAGAAGATTGTGAGCACGCTCAGTGAGCTTATTTTCCGTTGGCGGTGTTTACAAATGAAGTAAACAATAGTAAAGCGTTAGCTAGTTATTTCTACATATATGATATTAGGTGACATGGCAACAACAAAATTTGACTTGTATGTGTGGACGGACGCCGAGGTTGAGTTACTGCTTAGGGTTACTTTACAATACAAAGGCGATGAAAAGCCCAAGAAAAAACATCTCTTCTTTTTTAACTGTGGTGTTTATGAGCTGCTTGTAAATATACAACAGCTTACAATCAAATGAAGGTGACTGTCTAGACTAGACGGGGTTTATTTGATCCTCAATACAACGGAACCTTTGACCTTAAAGTTTTTATTGACTCTACAACAATGTTAAATGTTTTCAAGCAAACATCTGAACAGATAGTTCGGGAAGTGTTATTATACATCGGAATTGCTGGTCACTTTTGTAAGGATCATAGTATGTCGTTATTCTCATACATTAAAATCATTTTTTTATAATGCATTATAATCTGCTATAATATGCCCACATTTACAGGATTCCATTACTTGACTTAAAGCAATCAATGGCCACATATTTCTATTTATTATGCATTATAACAGTGATTATGATGCATTACAACTATGAGAAGTATAATACACTATTAAAAACTGTCTGCAAGTGACAAGCAATGAGGAAGTATGATGGTGCTTGACCTTATAAGTCCCTATAAAATGCTTTATATTGTGTTATAGTTATTGTTATAAAGTATTTATGAGTGCTTATAATTATAATCATACAGTGCTAAAAGCAGATTATAACACACAAGTATGTTTATGATGCATCATAGACATGGTCGTCCTAGAAAGTGCTACATACATGAAGTTCATAATAATTATTTGATATACTGTATATCAGACAAGCTTGCACTGTTTGCACAGAGATCAGGATCAGGACCTTGGACAGCTCCAGGTGGTAGAGCGAGAGGGTCGGCTGCCTAAACAGTATGCTACGGTGCACTATGTCTACTTTCTGGCATTTTATTTCGGTATCTACAAATGTAAAATGGATGCAATGCTGCTCTTTACCGTGACATTTTCCCGACAGCTCTCTGAATGAAAAAAACAAATCCCTCGAATAAAGAACATTTGCTTCGAATGTGGATCCGAAAAAACAACAACACTCACAGAGAGTTGGTGCTGCAGGTGAGGCACTATCAGGTCAGTAGAGACTTGTATCACCTGGTTTCACAGTAGTTTCATTACCACAGCTCATCAATAGCCCCCCTCTTTCTTTCTTTTAACAGCGGTAGCATTAGAGGCTAATGGTGCCAACAGTGGCGCTGCTGACAATTAGCAGGGCAAACCGTAAATCACCAGGCTGCTGTTACAGGCAGGGTACCTCGAGTGTCTTTCAAGACGCACACGTATTGAGTGATGTTGAGTTAATGCACTGTGCATCTGTGTGGGAGATAAGGGGGGGGGGGGGATGCAAATGCAAGTATCCACCTACTACTGTCAAGAGGCTATTAGGGGTTGGTACATGAGGATTAGCAGTGAGCGGCGTTAATTATCCAGTCAGGTGCCAGTGTGCCGTTGCAGAAGAAGAGCGAGCAACGAGATGGTGTCATCAAAAGAGCGTCAGTCAAAAAAAAAAGATGTAGGAAACATGATGGAAATGTATTTCACAAATTGATGTTAATTTATATATCGGAGCACGGTAGCAATGGGACGTCCAAATTGTGCTAACATGCTCGATGTGTTTCCATTCACATCCCCTTAAGCCGTGGAGCAACACAGGGTCTTCATGAACACGCAGACCGTTACAGCCCTATTCTCTATGAATTACAAATCTGCAGGCTTTTAGAGTCTCTACGTTACGCAAGCAACTAATTAGTTTGAGCTTTTGGAAGTTACAAATCAGTCTCCATTTTCCCCCGATCGCTCCACTTGGAACCACTCCACATAACAGAGGCTGAAGACACCTGTACTGCCAATGCACTGAAACATTAACCGTCCTGAGACAAGAGTACATTGTTGTTGCTTGTCGTGTGTCATGGCTTTTCAGCTTAATAAATTATTAATAGACCAGTTGTCTGCATGATGCTAATGTCCTCATCTTCATTTTCTAGCTACGGCGCTGCTCGACCTTTGACTTTGGATCTGTCACGGCCAAATGCGTGAAGAAATTACATTTGCAACTCCCGAGCTCGAGAGCAGGAGTGTAGTATGGGCGACGGAAGACGGCAGGAGTCCAGCGTGTGTGTGTGTGTGTGTAGCGCCTGTGTCGAGTGTGTGCTCCTGGGTAAATGGTCAGTGACAGAGGGTCTTGTTTGTGCTTGTACTGCGACGCTGGGGGTAATCCCGTTGGCCCAGCACAGCGCGGAGGTCTCATTAGCACTGCCCAGTGAACAGAACAATAAACATGCCAGTCAAGCTAACTCCACCAGTCATGTTGTTAATGGTGGGGAATATACGAGCTGGCGGTCGGCGCGAGGCACTCCACTCTCAGGGTGTCGAATACAACGTACCTCCAGGTGGGGGTGGGTGGGTAGTGGGGGTAGTGACGGTAGTGACGGAGGAGGAAAAAATGGGGGTCACTTAAGGAGGGGGACTTTTCTTGAGTATCGGGATGCCCTAAAAGAGTGACGACACATCCAAGAACATTGCGTCTTGGACGTGTTGACGGGAGTTGTCGGTTGTTGGGTCGAACCCCTCCTGATTTTTACCATCAGAAACGGGGCTCCGGACACTGGTAGATGACCCGACAAGCACTTTGTTTGAAGCACACTGAGGCTCTGCACCGCCCTCTTCAGCACCTGCGCTTTAGCTCCGTCAGCACGTATAAAACGGAGGGATAGCTGGAGACAACGTAGGTGCGGTTTGTGCGCGTGAACGCAGGATACCAATTTGTCGAAGTACAATATGTGGCAGACAAAGTGCCACGGTGTACTTACGCGCTACAGCAGACATCATTTGTTTGTGTCCTCTGAGTATTCACATCACACTTGATGGGAAAAGATATTTTGTATTTTCTTTCGCAAACTTTTCAAAAAAATTAATTGTGCAACATTTTGATAGAAACAGCTCAATGTTGACAAAAACTGACTGCAGTGACAAAAAATAAAATAAATCAATACAATGAATTACACAGAGATCGGGCTTCTCACACTACATTAGCAACGTGTCCTTATCTGTTGTAATACAGCTGAACAGTCTTACACAGAGAGAGGGTGTCAGTTATCTGTTGTTTTAATTACTGGCAGGTCTGCGAGGGCAGACTCCCGTACTCCGTTTTGGAAAACCCAACCCCCCCTCCGACTGATAGACACCTTGCGCCTCGAGACAAATGTACTTTTATCGCATCAATGACTCGGCCCCTGTGGAGACTAAAGACAGGTACCAGCAGAAAAAAACAACTGCAGTAATAATTACCTGAAGGTAAAACAGGTCCACGGCTCTGCCAATCTGTCCGGGGGGATAATCTGCTTGTTGCAGATAGGTACACTGTGAAGTCGGCCGAATTAAAAACAGGCGGACGTCTTGAAGGGGGGGCAAACGTAATGGACTCGATGCTTAAATGGTTCTTCTCAAAGAGTTTGTGTTATTGGCTTAACGCAGCGCGAGCGTGGCAGTTTACGCAGCAGAAACCGGTGAAACGAGCGCTAGCTTTTCTACCCACAGCTTTGTGGCTCCATTTGAATCACAGCGGGAAGCTCGGGCCTCCTTCGACAGTCCGTGACATTACATTTCGTTGCGGTCCGCCGGATTACGCGGAAAGCATGTTCAAGCATGCACGTGGGTTTATGTGTAGGGGGTGGGGGGATGTGCAGGGTAAATCTCTGTCTCTCTCTCGGTCTCCGGTCTAGCTCCACTTGGACTCCCAGTCTGTGTGGATGAAGGAGAAACATGAATAAAGCATGCAGTGGCGCTGACTCCAGTGCTGGGGGGGGGGGGGTCGGGGTCAAGACGTAACATCTCTTGGAGGTAGTAAATGAGAAAAAAGCCAGGGAATAGAAGCAGAAGTAATAAGAAGGGGGGGAGCTCATGGCTCAGTGACTCTACACTGTATCTGTACTGTTTGTATTTACGGCCTTCGCTTCATTGTATCGGTCTGAATGATGCCGTTGATGCCTCCCCCCCCCGGACGGTCCCTTGAGTCTCACCTCGGTGAACAGTCGGTTCGGTAAAGCCACTCTTTCTGAAGGGGTGCTGATAAGTCACCGGCTGATTTTCATTTGGCAACACACCCTGAATAATAAAAAATAAAAAAAGACCTTTTCAAAATGACTGAAGGACCCGCTCCACACTAATGAATCCATCTCCCACTTTTCCCTCTCTCTCTTCTCTCTCACTCAAAAGCTCTGAATTACCAAAGAAGAGAGAATTACCATCACTAATCTCTTGGCTAAGCGCCTGATAGGGTCCGGTAATAGAAATCTTTGTGCCGCTTTCATGTCCCCGACAAAAAAAAGGGGACTTCACTGTGAGCGGACAATGAGAGTCCATATGCTGCCTCCTCTTTTCCTTAGGCTCACTTCAGAGGGGAGAAATATTAATAATGTCTCTTCTTTGACTCCGTCTGCCACTGTGTGGGTTGTTTTGAGCATAATGGCAGTCGAGTGACAGCATCAACGCCGCTCTTCCCTTTGCTCTCTCTTTCTCTCCCACATTCACACTCAGCCGCGCTGTCCCTGCTAATGAAGCAATGGAGAGTATTAGAGCTGAGAGCCTGGACTGCTCGCTGCTGTCGCTGGTATTAAAAAGATACAAAAAAACAACCTCCTCTCCCCGACCGCTGGGTTAGGTTACCACTTACAGGGTTGTGGGTAAGCGCGACATACAGCTATTAAGAGCGTGATCTCTTCCGATCTCTACAAAATTCTTCTCCGAAAGACAGGTCACAGGTCAGCGGTATAGCAATAGGACGGCAGCCTTGGAGCTAGAAAGGATTCAGCACCTCGCTGTAGACACCAAAGCATAATGTCCGTCTGCTTTGTGCTTTCTTCTTGAGGAGCATCGACTTGTACCATACAAAATGAAATGAAAAGTGTATGGGAGATGTCCTCAGGCAAAACAATCTCGACGATCATGTAAGATAACGATGACAGAAATAAATCTATTTAAAGATAAATCTATTTCTGGTGAAGTTATTTTTGAATTGGTTTTCCTCTACTGACAAAAACACCAGAAGGACAGCCGATACATCGTAGGCTCCTCCGTAGCCTGATATGTCGCTACTGTGGCGGCTGTAAAACAGTGAATAAATAGTTTTGAACATCACAAACCCCCCCCCCCCCCCCCCCCCCCCCCCCCCCTGCAAAGTTACATAATTCCCCATCAGCACTCCATCAATTCAGTCCAATAACATTCGGAAAGTCTGGAAGAGCTGCACAATTGAATCATTTCATCACGGTTTAAGTTAGCATAGTTAGTTAGTAAGCCGGATGTTAGCTGTTTAGGAGTGTATGCTCAACAGTAGTTTGCAGCAGTGAGAACAATAAGTGTTGTATGTAATGTAAAGTACATATGTGATTATTCCTCAAGGACCTGACTCGTTCTGATAATAAATAACCAATATTATAAGCCAGGGATGTGCAATAGTGGACTTACCCTACTCACAATTTTCCTTAAAGAAAAACAACGATGCAAGTATCGTCAAAAAAGCGCTTATGATGGAGACGCACATAGATACAAATCAATAGACTGGAGACGCATATGTTGCAATGTCCATAAGTGGCCACAAAGCGGCCACAATAAATGAATCATCTGGTCTTTGTGGATGGAGATGGTGGCACAGTTGCATTTTCTGTAGCACGGTTACACGTTAATAAGATGGGAGCGCAGATCATAACTTGTTTATTTCACAGCTTACAAAGCTCTTTGTTCACCTTCTCTGGCTCTCCTTTTTCGTTCAGTTTAAAACCAAGTAATTGCTGAATAGGCGCATTTGCATTCAACGAGAGAAAGATAGATGTGATAGTTTCTAAAATTCACTCATGATTAAATATTCTGCTTAAATCCATATCTTTACTGCAGTCAAAAACTGCCTACTCTCCCACACGCACATGGCGGCCGCCATCTAATGTAAATCTTCAAATGACAAAAGTCTTTGATGCCAAATCATAGCAGGGAAGTCTTGGTGTCTTAATGTGGTATTTTGTAAGGATTTATTTTGACAATTTGTGATAAAAAATTGTCAAATTTAGCACCACATCTGTGCAAAACAAATTGTGTCAACGCAATGATTAAACATTATTGAGCATGTAATTGGACATCATATACATCCATCGTGAAGTTGTGAGCCATGATATATGTTTAACATTTAAACAGGCATATAAACACAACACAATGTTTATTACAGATTCATACTAGAGTTGCTGCGTCACGTTTGTATGCCTCCGCCAACCAGTCATGTTATAGTTTACATCCATGTCAACATTTCATCATTTTATCCTATTAGACCTTTGTGTGAATTTATCACGTTCATGAGAATGGACCGCGCAGATGGACAAACCGGAGAAAAAGTAATGCCTCTGGCCGCGGCTGACGCCAGCGCAGAGGCAAAAAAACCTAAAGTAACGCTAAGTGCTGAGCTGCATCTCAGATTCATCTTCAGGTTCGCAGCTTTTAGAGGATGTGCGCCACTTAAAACCCCCAAATATGGACGGGCTTCTGATACTGAGCAGAGTATCTTTCTTTTTTATCCTGCACTTGGCTCCCAGCTGCTGCAATAGATTTACAACTAATTAATGGCTCATATTCGGTACCGATAGCACATGCTCACCCGGCCCTCGCCATGCATCTGTGTTTTATCTCCGGGTGAAGCATTTTGTCGGTAATGTCTCCAGACAGGCTTCGCGGAGCCCTGAGTGCATTCCCATTATTCAAAAGGCACCTCAACAAAGAGATACGAATTGAGGTGGGAGAGTGTTATATCATGTCACATCATCCACAATGTGTTGGAAGCCTCTTCTAAAGACTGCGTGGGAGTGGGTGGAATGGAGACTTCTCATTAATCTGGTCGCCGTAGTCGACTCTCAGCAAGTGAAACGAGCACAAGAGACCCGCATCACGTAACGCGACCGTGTTCTCCCTCTGTTAAAGTACTAGGGGAGGAAAAAAAGCAAGCAGACGGCGGCCCCCGCGAAGATGACATTTACGCGGCAAAACAAACGCCAGCGCCAGCCATTTCCTATTCATTCCCTCCATCTTCTATAGCTCTGCGTTACTCACATTTCCACTGAATCGTTGGCAAGTTTCAATAAGTGCTTATGTCAGCTGTCTGCTGCGCGGCATTGCATGGAGCGGCCGGTCCTCAGAGCCTGTTTTTACATTATCATACAAATAGCTCTGCACGCACGCTCGGGAATTGTGTCCAGGGGAGGGACTGCCACTCACGTCAAAGGCCAGTGCAAAGGTCAGCGTGGCGACGGGGTCACATGCTCGGCGAACGGTGTGAATGGGATTTGGGGAAAGCGTACTCGGGTGCACACTCCCCCCCGCCCCCCGGTATGAGCAGCATATGGATTAAACATATGGAGTGAACCGGAAAGATGCTTGGTAAAGGGCTAACTGCTTCGTGTACGCTCTAGGCCGAGGGGGCCGGATAGATGCAGAGTGCATACAGTGAGAGGGAGGGAGGGGGGAATCTAATCAGCTCTTAAGAGGAGAGTCAATTCTGGGCCGGATGCCGAGCGGAGCAGAGACGACAGCAGATGTGCAGAGATTTGACTTCTGAGTGCAATCCTGAGTGACTTTAATACTGAGCCTGTCTGACTGACACCGGGCTCAGCGCTTGTGCACAACAAGCATGTTTGTTGGTTTGATTCCAAGTGCTCTGGCGGGTCGGCATTTCGCGGTGACATACCTAAAGAAACCGAGCAAAAAAAAAAGCAACTTTTTTTTGGGAGTATGCACTCTGAAGTCTAACAAAAAAACAATCGCAGTGCTCTCAATAAATCACTATTTCAACATTTACTTCTAGCTGGCATTGATGATTGATCCAGCCTGTCATGTATATTTATTAATGCCGGGACCATTTTTATGCAAAAACAGCTGCCGATTTCCAAACTTAGGTATTGAAATCCGAATTTAAAAAAATCCATCTCCATTTAATACTTATGCTTCATAAATCAGCTTTATTAATTATTATTGAGAATACATTTTGGGTTGTGAGATAGTAAAAACAACCTCTCTGGCTGGTGTAAATGCCACAGTAGGCCATGAGTTATGCTGTTGTTGTGTTAATAGTCTTTAATAAAGGGTCTTTGTTTGTCCACTCTCTAGTTGGCCAATAGCAAAGATAAATGGAACGCTCCCCCTGATGAAACCAAGAGCGAAGCAACGTATGACCGTCGCGGCCGTGCAACACTCCGGCTGTCAGAGCCGACACTAAATGATGACAGAGTGAACCACTGAGCGTCTGTTGTACAGGGGGAAGTGAATGAGTGCAGAGAGGGTTATGCCGGAGGAAGACGAGCAGAACGACCAGACAACAGAAAAGGTTGTTCTCATTAATTGTTTTGTAACTGATTTGTAAAGCGATTTGTATCGTACATATTTGTGATAGGATCTTTTTATTGTAATTTTTCTATTCTATAATTATGTTCTCGACTCTTGCAGTCATTTTATTGTATTTGTTTTTATTTCCTTGCCTTATTTATTGGACCAATAAATAATAACCTACTTGGCAATAAGCCCGATCCTGATTCGGACATGACCCCCCTCACCTCCAGAGATGATTACGCTGTTATGCAACAGGAGACCACAGCATACTTCAGCTGGGGCTCCTCTGATTGAAGATGTAATTTATGACTACAACAAGGTTGTGAGGCTTTGTGTAATGCTAGGATTTCCACAAAAAAAGAAATAGGCAGTGTCACCTGCATTGCAAATAACACATTTGTTTTTGAAGCGAGTTCAAAGAACTGAGGAAGAAAAAGAAACCCAAAAAAAAACAAGCTCAGAGGATTAGAGCTCTCCCAGAGCTCATGTACAACGAGTAAGTACGAGTAATCAAAAGAAAGAACAAATGCACCGCCGCTGACTCAGCTCGCCGTGCAGTGCAGTGCAAAGCCCCTTATGTCCCTGATGCACATTGTAGAACTGTCAGTCTGAATGCGGGCGCTACATCCATGTTGGCACATGTTTGGCACATGGACGCTTAATGAAAATGAAGGCCGGGGGGGGGCTGATGCGTGTGTCTGAATGGTTGTAATTATTGTGAACTGTTAGAGCAGATTATCCACAGTGTCATGTGTTCCCAGGGGCTGCAAAACAGGCTGACACGTCAATGAAAACCCTAATCTGATTTTCTGTACCCAGAGCGCATCGGGCTTCGCTGCTTCTCTTAGTGCACATGTTGAGCAACTGGCATGTAAGCATAAGACAAAAAAGAGGCTGAAGTCACTCTTCGTCTTTTCTGTCGTCTTTAGTCTCGGCGAGAGAAAAGGTCACACGAGGTCCGATGTGCTCTGGGGTTGTTTCTCTTTTTACAGCGATGCTTTAGTCTGCCACAGTGATTGTTATGTGGGGGGGGGGGGGGGGGGTAAGGCTTAAAAACGTACCATGAGAGGACTGATCGGCCACAGTGGCTGAAAACAGCTGTGTGAGTCTGAAAAAGGTTTATGAAGGCACCAAACTCTAAATCTTAAATAGTCGGTTCACTGAAAACTTACATTCTCTCAGTTTCCAGTGGTACTGCTTTCCACAGAACACATATTATTCTGAATCAAGCCCCCGTGGTCCCACCACACAGTGGCACAGCAAAGTTCATCCGGGTGTCTGTGTTTAATAGCTGGCGCTAGACGCTTAGTGATGTAGCAGTCTTCATAAAGCCCCTTTCCCACTGGACAAAAAAAACACCGCTAACAGCCACTAACATCTTGCTTTTGTCTTCAGTGGGAAAGGTTACAGTCAGCGCTCATTCCCGGACAAATGACTCAGCAGTCGTCACAGGTTTTTATCGGATCCATCACCGATCGGCAGTGATGGAAACACGACCCGGTAAACAAGCTGATTTTCACCCCTTCTTCTGTGCGATGCTATGCGAGGCTAATATAGATGATACATAAAATCAACACAGATTTGAATTATTAGAATTTATGAATGTACAAAACATCAAGCCAACAGACTCCATTCAAAACGGATAGAAAACAAATACACAAAAACCCTTGATTCACCGAGTTAATTGTGAAAAGAGACAGCCATTATATGTGCTCCTCAAAGTCATGTATTATTAAGTAACATTTTTTAATGCTGTTTTACGGCACGTTCTTGACGTTGAACGTGACACACCAGAAAAAAACGAAACAAAAAAAGGCTAGCTAGCTTTGACTGTAGCCATCTTCCTGCTTCTTTAGTGAAGCAATTCATACACAGGCTATTAAAAAAAAGGGCATTGCTATAACACACAATGACAGCTTTTTCTGTTTTGGATTGTGTGGACCTCTGTTCCCTCAGCGGTCAGCACTGTTAGGATAGCTCCCTAGAAGTTCCTCACAGCTGAACTTGATGTGAAAGACTTGCATGGGTTGACTTCACTCCTTCTCTAATCATGGCACTTCCTTTCAAATTCCTTTCGTTCCAGTGAGTGAGCTGCTCTGACTAAATTTGCTGTATTTTATTTCCTGGCATATTAGTGTCATAGTACATGATATTATCTACAGATCTTGCGTCAAAGACATGCACAGCTGCATATTGGATGTTGATCTGGCCGCGAGGTACAAAATCAGCACTATGGCCACGAGAGAAGCCCAGCCACGACTGGAGGGGAAAAATGAGAACATTCTTAAACTACCAGAGTGTACCACAAATACACGAAAGCTGCAATAACGGGCATGGCACCTCCTCTCTCTATTTAAAGGCTGGGTGATGCATGCTGGCAGTGTGAGAGGGCCTTTTTGTAAAGATAAAAGCAGAGGCGACTTTGTCCTGGTCGCCAAAGGATGAAAATAGCGTAATTTTATTTTTTGCGCCTCAGAACATGTTGTGTTCGCTCCTTTGTGGCAAATGAGGGAGCAGTGTTAGAGAGCAGAGCTCTCTACCACTGCTTTTAATCCAAACTAATCCCTACATACAGTACACCACTATCGCATAACCCCCTCCTCCAGATCCCTTTCTAATTACATGGATCCCTTATCTTCCCGGCATCATTTTATTTTCTGCTCACATAAAATCCAGTCGTTGTTTTAATTCTCTCATTAGTATGTCGGGGGAGTTCGATCGTGTATGCACTAATCCAGCAGGTATTAAACAAGCATGTGGTCCTTGAATGGATTGGTCAAGGCCCTCCAACTGGTGAAGAACTGTAATCTGACGCAACACAACTACAGCTCTGGTCAACAGCTAAAGCCTTCCAACTCTGACGTTTATGACCATATGTGTGGATTTATCACTGCCACAAATTGGGAGGGAGGTGAGAGAAGAGTAGAGGGTGTCCAAAACTGGAAAGACACAGAACGAGCTAGAGACCAAAACAGATGTCTATTGAAAATTACAATCCCAGACAACGAAACTGCATTGTAAATGAGGTTTCGAGGGGAAACCACATAAATCACAAATTAGTTTCAAATGAGTTCAAGAAGGGAGGAGGTTGTGGTGGTGGACGGGTCAAAAACCCAGAGGGCTCTCACCCAGGACACCTCTGTTCATGTCTAGTGCAAGTACTTCAATTGCCTAAACATAACCAAGTACTTTTACTGCGTTTTTGTTTTGTCTTAATTTTGTCGTCGTTTTTAAGCCGAACCATTGTGATTTGGCAAAACCACACAAGGTAGTTTTATCGTGTTTTGTCTCGTTTGAAGTTACATTGCTAACCACGCATTTCAAACTGTTTAAAAGAGCTGTATTTGCCATGCCCTTAATCACATGATCTCTTCACCAGCCATGCTTTTCTCTAATAACCGTCCATGTCGAACGGACCGGGCAAGTTGTGTTCTCCCGTGGGCCAAGCAGATTCAAGATCTGTTTTAAGGTAAGAATTTTAAGCATGCATTCCTACATGAAAGTATCATTGGACGTGAAGTAACCAATCATTTAAAGGGCCAGTCGTCCAAATTACACTCACTGTGTGGTATTGAACCGAGCAGATAGTTTTGGTTTTGAGATAAAAACGATATGTTTCTGAGATTTCTGCCTCCACCCCAATACAATGAAAGTGCCCTATGGAGATGTATTAAACAGTTCTATTTATATTCAGGGTGACACACCAAAGCACATTGTGTCTCAAGGCCTAACTCATTATAGATTTGCAAAGCTCATGAAAACCATGGCTTCAAATGTGAACCATTTCTTTATAACATAAATATTCATCAATTAAAGATGATAAAAATGGAGGCCATATCTCATAACTATGACTTTCGAATATCGTGTGACTAACTATCTCACAATTCTGAAATGCGCATCGTGTGATGAGAAAAGATCTCATAACTACGAGCCACACATTTTAGTTTTTAATTAGTGAATGTATTAAGAAAACAAACAGCCTTATTTATTTGGTTATTATCAGTTCAACAGTCCAAAACTCTGCTTATGTGCTTCATCAGGGCTGTTTGGATGTGGGTTGATCAGAACAACTAATCAGATTTTGATTCATAAAATGTTGCCAACTGATCTCATTTTGGCAGAATGTTGTAGGGACCCATCACTCATAGCAAGGAGCTGATTTAGAAACCTGTATTATTGGGGAGTAGTCTTGTTCTTTCCGTCCTTTTTGCTGGGGAAAGGCTGCCCTCCTCGGTTTGATAAAACCACTAAATGTTTAGTTTAGTGGGGATGTGTATCAGTGGCAAAGTAAAGCCAATGCGGAAACGCCTAAAATTGCAGTCTTTCTAATGGCCATCAGGGGGCAACTTCACTGGTTGTAAAAATAAGTCAGATTGTATAGAAGTCTATGAGAAAATGACTCTACTTCTCTCTTGATCTATTCTCTCAGTAAACATTGTAAACATGAGTTTATGGTCTCAATCTCTAGTTTCAAGTCTTCTTCAATACAGCATGATGTTCATTTAGTAAATTATGCTCCATTTAGAGTCAAATAGATCAGAAAGCAGAGTATGCTTTAGGGCGGGCTTACTGTGATTGACAGGTCGGTTTGTGAGTTGTCGAGGTTTTTGTCATAAAAGAAAAACGTGTGTGTTTCAGTCAATGAAAGTTAATCATTACATTTTGGTCGCCTAGACATGTCTTATCCAGCGTTCAGTTGTAATAAGCTCCGCCCTCTCGTGTAACTGCTGGTTCCAAAAATCTAAGATGGCAATGGCTAAAATGCAGAATTTGAGGCTTCAAAGTCAATGTCCACAAACCAATAGATACAGTCTATGGTCTGGACCAAAGATCAACCGACTGACAGATCAACATCGCTATCCCAAGAGCCACTAGCATGTCTTTAACAACTTCAATGCAACTTCAAGGCACCAAATAATGAGAATATGAGGAATTTCTGGTCAACAACAACAAACTCTTCAAGATGGCTGATAGAAATCCACTTTTAGAAAGAACATATGTTGGTTGGTGAGAGGGTTCACAGTGGGCTACTGTCCAGCTCAGAGCGCAATAAATCCCATGATGCATCAGTTAATGGAGCACTTCTCGTGGAGCACAGAGGCTCTCAGAGGACCCTCAAGATCTACTGGTCTTTCATCAGCCTCTGGCCGTGTTCTCCACCGCCTGAGAAATAATTACTGAACAGCTGAAACACAGAGCAATATTTCTACTGTCTCCGCTCCCTTCCTCTCCAGTACACCCCCCGAGGCTTGATTGCCAAATCATTTGAAGTATGATATGAATGAGGCAAGAGGAGCTGGAGCTTATGCATGAATAACAAATAAGGGATATAAGTTTCATGCCTGTTATTTTCTCCCTCCCATCGCAATACCCTTAAATTTGAAGATAAAGATCTGATCAAACATGTTGGAATTTGTATTACTCAAATATATATCAAAGGAAATTGAAAGCCGACTTTGGTGCAGTAAATCATGACTTGAATGTGACGCCGTTGGTCTGCTTGGCTAAATTAGATTTCTGAAACAGAAGTTGATCTTTGAAAGGGGAATGAAGGTCTTTGATCAGCCGATCCCTTTCACTCCTTCCAATCCATTCTCCCCTTTCCCATTTCTTCCCTGACATGATGCATCATCCTCTGTTCCCCTTCCCTCTATCCACACTAGACTATTGCCTTTTTCCTCTCCTACTCCTGGCGCTGGATCTCCCTCACTCTTTTCATCATCGCCTCCTCCTCTGCTGCACCGCAAGCACGAGCTGCCACTCCACGAACTCCTGCAGCACTCACAAAATGGACACCCTGCTGAGAACAGCCACCCCTCCTAGCATGAGTGGAAGATGAGAGGAATTGTTGGAGAGATGACAGAGAAATGAAGAAAAAAAAGGCCCAGGAGTGGGACCCTAAATCATTGCCAGTTACAAGCTACAGATGTTGAGCAGGAGCTTAGCTGTTTAGTTTTATTTGGCTTGAAAGCAGTATGAGGCTCACGTTTTCCTGGGGTTCCACCGCTACAGTGACTAAGACAGCTGTCAGCAGAAACAGACAGAATTAGTTATTTGTTCAAACGCTTAGAACTACCTATGTTTTGTGTGTCAATAGTGAATATTAATGTCAAGAAAAATTGTGGCGTCACTAACCCTTGACCTAACTGAAGGAATATCTTGGGGTGGACGTCAGGGTGAATGATTGGGTCAAACAAACCAAGTGACTTTGCAAAGGGATGCCAGTATTCTACCAACTATCAATGCTGATTTATTGTAACCAGGCCCACAATATTTCCCCAAATCTGATCAGCAAACGGTCACAGAGTATTTGGGTCATTTGGCAAGTACTTTTTGTCCTTCTGATTGGAGGACTTGTGACTAAGTCAGAGCAACCCATCATCACTCCCAACTCGTCAAATACCGACGCTTGGTCAGTTCCCCTAGGCGTCTGATACCAAGGGAACGAGGCACCCTTTAACATCTGTATGAGACACTGCAGTTTCAACCAGGCGGCAACCTCCGGTTCTGCCGAGTGAAGCCAATGTGGAAGTGTCTTAAAACTTGCATTCTCTCTACTGACCAGCAAAAACAAAAGTCTGAAAAGAAGTCAGATTGTATAGAAGTCTATGAGAAAATGACTCTACTTCTCTCTTATCTATTACCTCAGTAAACATTGTAAACATGAGTTTATGGTCTCAATCTCTAGTTTCAAGTCTTCTTCAATACAGCATGATGTTCATTTAGTAAATTATGGTCCATTTAGAGTCAAATATGAATGCTTTCGGGAGGGCTTGACAGGGCTCATTGACAGGTCGCTGCTGCTATCAGAGCCGTATACGTCTCAACGTCACTCCCACAAACCAATGGGTGACGTCACGAGTTATCGTCTTCTTATATACAGTCCAACCGTCCCCATCAAAGCAAATGACGAGCAAGAAAGTGAGGAGGACGGGGTGGAGGGCTGCGTCAAGCAAACACAGGACTTTCACTCAGGAGACCGCTGTTCTTGTTCTATGTGAAACCAAGTCAGCATTGACTTATTTTACTTTAGTTGCATACCATGAGTACTTAACTAGCACCACATACCAAAGTTACATCACGAAAGTGCATACCTTACGTAACAGACTTACTCAATTTAACTCAAACCACGATCTTGTCCTCAGCCTAACCAAGGAGTTTTGTTATCAAAACCGAAAAAAGAAAAAAACCAAGTAAAAATAATAACTGACTAAACCTACGTTGGAAGTTTATTTGAAAAGACACTATACATGTTATTAGCAGAACATGCCGTCTATGACACGTCCAAAACTGACTGTAGAGGGGAACCTAGAGCGTCATAGTTCGAAGTGTAGGGCCACTGACCAAGCCTCGGTATTTCACGAGTTGGAAGTGAGACTGTGTTGGTCAAAGGGATTTACAATCATGACGATGCATCAACAATCCAATCACCATTCAAAAACAAAATACAAAATCACTTTTTTGACGATTTTGCAAAACTGCAGTTGAGGTTCACTGGCAAAGTCTAATCATTTTTGTCTGTATATACTACTGATTATCCTGGTTCACACTTTGTATACAAATACATAGACATATATACATCTTTAATATTCTGATATGATTTTACGTGCCATCTTTGATAGAAAGCAGATTGATAATAAACTACAAACAATGTAACAAATCCCTGACAGCTAGAGGCGAACTGGTGGTTGAAAGAAAATACAAAATATTATTTGAGATCGTCATGTCGCTTTACTTTGAAGAAAGGTATAGAAAGAAGTAGAGAAGAGGTGGACACATGAATGTTTTCGTATTTGGGGGACAGCTGTTGAAAGCACCTGGGGAATGAATTTACCAGACATTCCAAACCTCTGTACATGTAAATGTGTGTTCATCAACCCCAGCTCCACTTTTTAAAAAATACCCACCAACCCAGAGCAAAATCGTGACAGGAGCGCCTGACGCAATGGTTAAAAAACCTGAGACCTGCATTGGAATGCTTTGCTAAGAGGTTGAGGCAATATGAGTGTGTGTGTGGAGTATGTTCTGTGATTATTACTTTGGGAGTGCAAAGCCACCAATGCGCCAGGGGCTGATGGTCTGAAGGAGCACATGTGGCTCTATCACTTGATGTAGGGCTATAGGTGTACAATTGCTTTTGTAATCCCCCGAGCCCCTGTGACCTGGAAAGGTAGGAGCACAAAGGGCCCGGGCTATACTTAGCCCCGCGCTTTCTCCCATCAGTCACAGCGTATTTACCTTATTGCTGTGGAAGTTGTGCTACGGGAGCAAGACTGCGGGATATTGTAGGGAAGAGGGGTGGGGGAGGGATTGCTGACCAGAAGAAAGAATAAAGTGTGGAATGAAGGGACACTGTGCAGGAGCACAGAGGAGGCAGCATACAAGTTCAGTTTCAATCTGTGTTATCACTGAGATTTGCTATCACGTGGCCTCATAACGAAGAAAACATACTTATTCCTGATTACTATTGATTTATCCACGTTTTGTGATACGTTGTATTTGTAGAGATGTATTTGGCCTTTGATAACTACAAAAATAAACTGCATTTCCCTTGTATACTTGCATGACAAAGCCTTGCTTTGTTCTATTTTATGTCACTTTTAGTTTTTGAATAGACCATTCAACGGTGGCCCAATGCAAGCCAATCAAAAAAATCCCTATTCCAACACATTCTTGCTCCCAACCCGTCACACTTGATCAGTGGCCCTATGCATCAAAATAAGACAAAAATATTATATGTATTGCTGTTTTTGACACGTCAGGGATGTCGTTGCAGTTCCCTGGAAATGCTCTCTTTAAATGCATACAGTCGCTTTTCAAAATAAACATCCAATGTAGGTTTACTTAGTTTTTAGTTACCTTTAATAGGTTTAGGCAACACTTCTACTTGGTTAGGTTTAGTCAACAAAAGTACTGGATTAGTCTTAGGAAAAGATTGTGGTTTACATTAAAATATGTACATTATTTGCATATAATAAGCATGCTTGTTACATAACTTAATAGCTCGTCGTACATCAAGTACGTAAGTTATGTAACAAAACTAAGGTAAAATAAGTCACTGTATACTTGGTTTCACATGGCACACAAACAGCTGTCTCCTGGGTGAAGGTCCTGTGTTTGTTTGAACCAATCATCCACTCTGACCTCCTTAAGCAAACTTTCTCATTGTTTATATTACTTCATTTGCTGTGACGCTGAGGGATTCACATTGGAGTTGGTTGAAAGCCCAGTGCCCCGATAGCTCAGTATCACACGACGACGGCCACTGACCAAACATCTGTATTTAGCGAATTGGGTTAGAGAGTGAGGTTCCCAACTTCGTCCTTTAGTTTGGACGTGGGACCTATTGGTCTAAAACAGTAGGCGTAGTAACCTACAGCGGCTTATTCTCTCTGTGTTACTGTTAAAAACATTTGGATTTGAATAGTTTTTTTGTGGTAATCAAGAAAAACTGCAATTTTCAGCAAAGATTGAACACTGGATTGTTTTACCTCACTTAAATCTTTCTATCTCTACACAGGTGTGTGCGAAAGACTGCGTCTTAGAGATGCTTGTAATTGTACGTGCTCCTGCTGTTGACCTTGTGACTGCACTTGCCGAGCTTTCATGCTCGTTTGAAATGTAATGCCTTCGAAGGCTGTACTCACTTGCGATGTTCTTAATTCCGTTTGCCTTGTTTGTTCCAACATAGTATGCAACGCCCCAGCACCATCTCTACATCAAGGCTGAGATGCTTTTGCTCAATGAGAAATCATTTGTTACTTTCTCCGAGTGCTCCTTTTATTCTTTTTATTTTTGTTTCTGGCTGTTTTCAAAATCCTCTTCCAAGTCTTAACTCATTTTGTTGCTTCAAAGATCAAAGGAGCGAAAAGGATTGTGATTTACCAGAGGAGCTGCTGTCTAACTCTCCCAGCAGTGGGCTTTACAAAGTGGGGATAATTTCACGTTTGCCCAACTGTTATCGATGGTTCTCGAACAGTACAGTCTGAAAATGTGGTTATGTGCAGTCTTCAAATACACATTAGCAGCCCATGTAGCAATACATGTTTGTTCTTCATCTTCTGAGCTTTTGTCTACATGGTTTGACCAAAACTTAACTTGAAGACAGTTTCAAAGCTGTCATTAGAAACTGTTTCCAACTTTCAAAGAATACTTGACAGGTGATTGAATGAACCACCTGTCAATCAAACTGTAACTGAAGCCAGTCTGGAGGAGAGCAATCAAACATCTTTTCCATCACGAAAAGCCTTCATTGTCGTTCTTTCAATGAAGAAATACTCTCCGATACTGAACTGACCCTATTGCGGCATCTATGCTAACCTCTTCGGGAGCCGCCATTGTTGTTCTGCTTCTTTGGTTGGTCTCACGTGACATGGCGAGAATCCAGCTGCCAGCCGTGCAACGCAACCAAAAGCTTAAAGTAGACCCAAAATAGCAGTTCAATTGGAAAACAACAAAGACGTCATCGCCCAGAAGTGTCAGACTTTTCCATTTGCTCCTCTAAGCTCCCGTTGTTGGTTTTTCCTCAGATAAGAGAACCACTGTGTTTGTTGTAGTTGCAGCAGCAGAAGAAGTCTGTTTGCACTAAATTGAAGAATAAAGTGAGACTGTGTGAGCAGCGAGAGCTACACTGCTTGAATAGACAAAGAAGATAAAATCCAAAGTAAAATAGATTAATCAGTCGGAGGAAGACAAGCGTGCTAAAGAGGAATACTACAGTGAGTTCTGGGACAGGCTTTACAAGATAAAAAAAGACTCAGTGAGGAGACAACGAGATGCAACATTGATACAGATTAGTAGGTTTCCCTATCAGTCTTTATGACTGATATATCCAGTTTATATCCAGCTCTGCCTAGACAACTAGAATGAACTGCTCAATTTACAAGGTCATGTTTCAAGGCTGGATTTACAGAAATTGGCTTAATTGCATAAACATATTTTAGTATTTTTATTTTTTTTTAAAAGAGGTTTACTTATTTACAAAACATAACTTTAAAGTTACACAAATAGAGTTTTCAGAAACAAACCACATGTGTGTTTGGAGTCATGCTTGAGTCCATTCACCCTCCTTTTAGCTCCGTCTTCACTATAAACTGGAACGATATGGAGTGGATGTGGTGACCGCGACTGTTTTGAAGACTCAAGTATTTTGGCCGTCGCCATCTTGGCTTTTTGCAACCAGGCGTGAGACGAGAGGGTTTAGTGAAGTAAAACCAAATGCTTCTTAAGACATTTTTAAATGTTACAATTAACTGAAAGCACACTGTGAAAGTGACCAGACAACACCTTAGTATCGACCTGTCAATCACAAGGTAGCCACGCCCTAAAGCATACCCTGCTTTAACATCTATTTTACTCCTAATGGGAACTGAATTTTCTAAATGAACGCCATGCTGTGTTGAAGAAGACTAAATAATTGGCTCCTGTTTGACTTTCTTCACCAGCTTGTCTCCGTCTTGGTCCACTGGGCTCTTCAGTTCTGGTTTAAATTGTCAGTGTATTTGTCACCGGCGCACTCTGAGCAGAGCAGTGCATGCTGGCTTGTTTGGAGGTGTGGGAGTTCCCGTCAGTCCAGAGATGTAAAAGCACTGGCTGCACTGTTTCCAAGTGATCCCTGGGATGTAAAGTTCAAACTCCAAAGCGATTACAGCGTGAAGGCAGATAAGTAAAATGTAAGTAAAAGAAGACAAAGAAGACAGTCTCTTAATGAGGGTTGGGAAGAGGATTCAGGTGAAAGAATTAAGTGGGATACGTTGCACGACTTACCGTTAATCAGGATAAACAGTGCCTCTGGTTTCAAAATGTTACTGTTTTTACGCTTTTGGTTGTTTTTTCTCATTAAATCAGCCAATACTTGTCAAGGTTTTCCCAATGCAGGGTGGATTGACTTCCTTGTGCTTTCTTACCAATTACTGTTTGATGAGGCTGAGTTATTGCCATCTGGCACTTCAGAAATGTCCCTGGCTCTCTGCATCTATATTTAAATCCAGTCTCAAGATCTCATTAAATAACATTGGAGAAACATGCAGGATCCATGTGTGGGTGGTATGGGTAGTTGAGTCGGCAGAGAGAAGGATATATATGTAAGAGCTTAACATAAACTTGGATTCAAACAATAGTACGTACTGGGAATTACCCCTTTACCCCAAATTTCAAAATTAAATAGTATTGGATTTTGTCCTCGCAGATTCAACCAATCAGAAAAAATAAAATGCCACATCTAAATAACACGTAGTGCTAACATCTGATTGGTTGGTTTGGCCTGACGACTAATCAAATGCTCGACCAACTTTTACGGAGGACTGATAGGTGGATAAACCCACAGCCTGTGAAAAGTGAAGCGGCGGAGCGCAGTGGCGTTTCGCACGGCCGTTGACTGCGTTTACCTTCAATAAAATCGCTTGAAAACGCCAGGCTGCTACAGTCTAACCATACAGACCTCTGCCCACATCAGACTGGTCTGCTATAACTCGACATTGTGCGTCCAACAAGAGACGTCTGGTAACAAAGGGCGAATCGCTATCCAATTTCCTTTCAAGCACAAGTAGGGTCTCATGTTTCAGCCTTGAAACACATTGCAGTGGAAACGCGACTATAAGGTGAGATATAGTAGAATTATTGCATTTGATTATTAAGTAGTGTCGGCCAGAATCGTCTCGTACATAGCCACATGAATGGTTTCACCAAATCAATGTCTTTATCTTTCTATCGGGAACTACCTGAAGAAAAATAACACTCCACGTGTCTTACTCTAAATAACGTTCCGCGAACGTTAGAAAAAAAAAGTAAAAAGTCAATGGTACCTCCCGGCAAATCAAAAAGAAGGTTAAATAAAAAGAATTGAGAATATAAAAACATACCATGCATTTAGACATGCAGACACACACGTTGTGGATCACACCATCAGCAGGGCAGACGCAACATGAATAATGACGAGTATAGATTGGGAACGTCTCACGAGATCATAAATGATTTATGACTCCAGCTGTCTGGCTTCCTGGTTGATCAGTGGTGACTGGCTCCTTTAAAATAGTCTTTACTGTGTGCTAAATGCATAATGTGAGCCAGGGTCGGACTGGGAACAGAATTCTTCCCGAGCTACGTTTGTCTGGACCGGCCCCTGACTGTTAATGCTATCGCTGATGAAGCTGATCTCTGGTGGTGCCAGAGATTTTCTTTTGCTGGTGCTATGGGGTTACTACACACTTCAGTGAGGGGGTTCTGAAATGTATGGTTTCCCATTAACGCGCTGGTCACCACAGTTTAATTTCTGCTTCAACACATGTACTCACGATGCGAACGCGCACGTACGCAGTACCCGCTCTGCGACGGTCAAATGATGCAGTGTTAACACATCACGAACCCATGCGGCCGGTTACCAACAACTCAACTAATGAATCAACAGTATTCTTTTTTATAGACCTTATGTTATATGAGCATTGCATCGAATCACGGTGTTCATCAGGAGAGGATTTTAAATACCTCCTGGGTGTCGTATAATCCAAAAGTCTAAATAATTATTGAAATGATGAAATATTTTTTTTAAAATCCACAATGTTTTTCTCCAAAAAATGATTCAGCTTTAATCCGTGTCTGTTGGCGTTTAGTCAGTCAAAGCTTACATTTTCAAAGCAAGTTTCCCCACTTGTAGCACATAAACGTAGGCAGACACCTGTAATAACAGGGAGGCCTCGCAGCAATTTAACCAAAATGACAAGGATTCCTTGAAGAAAGTTGGTTCAGTAAAAACGACGACTCACTTTATTAAAATTTTGTCTTCATCTTGATGCATAAAAAATGTTCTATACATGATTTCTTTATTCTCATTGTGACTATCTGCTATTTTTGAAACACTGCATATTTCTAATGATTCATATTTAAAAAACAGATGCATTTACTTCCATTATCTTTTATTTATAAAATATTAGTAACAAATAGAAACAATGTGTCAACTAGAAGGTTACATTTCCAAGCATTGCAAGGACAACCAACAGGAAAAAAAACAACATTGGGCCTGTAGCAGCATCCTGTAGTAAAAACACAGAAGTCAGTATGTTCTGAGTCATTTGACACAACAAGCTGCCCTTATTCACAAATAAACAATATAGACTTCTCAAATCCTGATCAAGATACTGCTCAATTAAGACCGCACATCGATGAACGATTCCTCCTCGCCGTGATGAAATGTGATAGGTAGCGAAGTGAAGAGCCTCCCTCTGCATCGCTGATGAAAAATTGCCTCCTCGAGAGGAAAAATGGCAGAGGAGGGAAATTGGTGAGGGAAGATTTCTCTCTCTCTCACACACAGACACACACGCACACACTCTCCTGTGGTTTTGGCATTCGTCCTGTGTTTCTGTCTTTCCGTCTGTGACAAGTCATCTCAGGGGACAGAAGCTTCACCTTGGCAACCTCCATGGCTGCCCGGGTCAACTTATTAAAAAAACAGACACACACACACACACACACTCTCTCTGTGGTTTTACTCCCAGGTGCTCCACACTGGGACCTGAGGTGATTCATCACTTCCCAGAAGAACTCAAACACACACACATACACCTTATTGCATATGCACATAACACTGGGAGCACTTCCAGCTACATATGTTTACATTCATAAACGCACGCACAACCTTTTTGTGCAACCATGCACACTCCCGTAGTACAGCAGATGGACGCACACCGCAACCTTTTTTCTTGAATCTCCTCTTTGAAGCACCTACTATGTTTTTTTTTTTTGGGGGGGGGGGGGGGGTTCTATTTACCTTCGGCTCCCTGATTCAAATTGCTGGCGCTTTATCCGTTTGTATTGGGTTGGACTTGAGCAAATACACTTGACTTAAAGCCGACTGAGTCGCAGTAATGCGGGCGGTGCGCTGGAGAGGACCAGCAAGCGGATGCCATTTGTTGGCTGTAATAAATGAAATGACACAATATACAATGACTCTCGTCTTGGTGCCTCGGCGGACGGCTTCGAATACAAATCAACTGCAATCACAACAGTGGTGGCGGCAGCGGATATCTATCGGCGGGCTGCCGTGCTGAGGCTGGAGGTCTGCACATGTTAGATGCCGTCCGACCTTCGGCAAAGAAACAACAGCAGCAGAGCAAGAGGGCCACGGTGTGCTCAGATCTCCACACAGCCTGCTGCTTAATGGGCTTTTTATCATAATTTTTGGGGATTTTGCCAGGGGCAGAAACGAGGAATCAATGTTTTGGGGGGCACCACTTCAAGGAAAGATCACAGGGGCCCTCATCTCTGTTGATAATTCAGCCTCACTCCCGCTGTCTCCCTCTGTCTCCCCCCCCCCCCGGATGTGCTGCTGGCCCAGATTGAATTGATTAGATGAGACTCCTCTTGATTTCCAGCATGGCCCTGACATGATCTCTCTGGAATGCCAATAGTCCCGTTCTGTCTGGTGTCAATTCTCTTCACCCGTGAGGAGCTGCTGTCCGGATTGCCGGGGTTACGTCCATTTGTGAGGCCAGTACTTGAGTTTTGGTAAAAGTGACACGCTGGCCGGCCAGTGCAGTTGTTTGAGTATATATTCATGGTGTCACCGATCAATTATTATTGATTTGCTTGTTCATATAAAGCCCTTAACCTATCTGGTGTGACATTCTGATCTGATTCGCCGTCCCCGCCATGTCCAAAACTGAAGGTAGAGCGTCATAGTTGGAAGACATTTTGAAAGGCCATCTACCAAGCGTCGGTATTTGTCGAATTGGGCGTTAAAATGTGATAGGTCATGGTTAACAACATTAATAGTAGCTGTGTGACGGGATGCAGACTCTGGTCTCCTGCATGAAAGTTGAATAAGCAACACGCCCATCCACCACTCTTAGACCTCCACACTTTCACTCTTTGTCTATCCACTACTTCCTGCAGCAGCTTGGACATAAATTGTAAGACACAGAATCATCCAATTTAGATTTTTGTAGGGATACTGGGCTGGAATAAATTAAAAAGAAATGAATCAGAAACATGGATGGCTCTAAGTGTGTTTGTAGAAGTCCTGCAGTGAGACAAGCACAGCGCATTTTGATATTTTTGGCACCAGGTGCTGGTTACAGCTACTAAAAAGATAGGAAAAGACACAGAGGCAGAAGGACAAAGTGAATGAAAAAAGAAAAGACAAAGGAATTGCACTCGGGAGACGATGTATGGCATCAAGACAAACAAGACTGTGACTGGAAGTACACCCAACAACAGGGAAACAAAGGTAAACAACGGCATAATGAACCTATCCAAACAGTGCAGCGGAGGATTCTGACATCGGGAGGCTTCCGCTGAATGCTGCGACGTACTGCGGGGGGGGGACCCTGTGCACGCTGAGCCCGACAGATGCGGGGAGGATGTGAATCAGGGGAGGCTCGCCGAAGGCGGCCCTCGCAAACTACACGGTTACTCCATGTCTGCCCTCCTCTGCCATATGTCCTCGTGTGAAATGCACATATGTGAAATTGTGCAGGCGTACATGGGATACATTTATATCTACATGGGCCGCAGAATCCAGCTCAGTGCGCAGTGTTAATTACATTTTCTTTCCTGCGGTAATGAGCACAAGAGGAATGACACTCCTACCCTGTAGGCCTTGAACTGACGCAGGAGCCCGTGTTTGACAGGAAATGCTGTTCAGAGCGTTTTGCAACATTGCGATCGGTGTCACCGCCTCCTCCCCCCGTAGAAACACTCCTAAATGAATCCTGGACATTCTTAACCCGTCAGCCGACGGCGACTCGAGAGCTCGACGCACAGAGGTGAATAATCAACAGACAGATGTTGGTAGACAGTCGCGGGCGGAGCGTGGGATTATGTGAATCATATGTATTTATGACGGGACACGATGAACTACAACCACACTGCACCCTTAATCTCTTAAGGCTCCATATACCGACAGGAAACAGGTTACGCTTTAATGTCATTTTCCCCACCATTGCTGCTGATATTATTTACTGTGTGAATAAGTGGATGCTTTCGAGCATTAGTGACGTGATGAATTCAGTGAAAAGGGAAGGTGTTTATGCGTCGTGGATCGTGGGACGCCAATGACGAGTTGTTGCGTCAAACGGACAGAACTCAAGCCTTCCTGAGGCCCGCTGATAGCAGCGCTCCTTGTTTTTCTGTACTTTCACTTTCATCATTTTGTCATTCAACAGAGATTAGACTTTTAGGATTTTGGTAAATGTAGATGGGGTCAACTGTAGGTAAAGTGGAAGCTGCGGTTCTGCATGCGGCACAGACACAAGTGGTGCTGTCCTTGCCAATTGAATGAATTTACTTTGACCAATGAAAGAAGATTAGCATTGTAGCAAACCAAATCAAACTACCTCAAAAATCTGAGATGTGACTAGAGACTGGAGGGAAGGATGGATGTTTTGCATTGATAGAAACACATCTGTCACACTGCGTCCATTTGTCTGTACAGCTCAGTGCGCCTTTGCCGCAGCTCATAAAAAAGCCGGCTGGATTTGCATCAGGCCGGCCCGACGGGGTGTAAATCCCTGCCCGCAGGGAAATATCTTGACTGATACAAAGATCATTGCGTCACCAGCTTCTCACTGCATTTATTTACTCTTAAACTAAACTGGGAAATCTATTTTTTAACTAAACATAAGCCTGATTATGTTTTGATTTATGAAGCTGTCACTTGTTTAAAAATAATTGCTGAGGAACTAGGGAACAACAGGGGACATGTCTTGTTAGGAGATTTTTTTTTCATAGTTTGAGTTGGTTTGGAACTAAAATTAGATTTCTGAACACAATGACAGTGTGGTAAATGAAACACATTCAGGGAATGAGGTATCTCTCCACACACCAACGTTAATTGAATTTAATTGAGTTTTTTTTGTTTTTGAGGTGCTCAAAACACTGACAATGTCTCTGTTACTCTGGACAGTCCACTGACCTCTCACACTTTGCATAGCAACTACGGACAACCTCCTTGTTAGAGAGATGTTCTATGAGTTAGATGGTAATAGATATATATGGAAATAATAAATACAGGCCCAGTGTTGCAATCTTTTTATGTTCATGTTTACCACACAGACTGTATATAAGAAGTGGACGTAGCAGTCGTGACGTCACCCATTGGTTTGTGGACTGCGGCTTTGAAGCAGGCGGCAACCTCCGGTTCTGAAAAGTGAATCCGATGCGGAAGTGTCTTCAACTTGCATTGTATCTACTGACCTGCAGGGTCTGACTCCTCTGGTTGCATAAAGAAGTCTAATTGTAAAGAAGTCTATGAGAAAATGACTCTCCTTCTCACTTGATTCTTCTCGTCTGACAAATTCTATTTTGGAAGCCTCTACTACAGCATTTTGGCCGTCGCCATCTTGGATTATGGCCGTCGCAATCTTGTTTTTTTACGTCCAGTGAATGGAAGAGACCATATTTGGACTGTGGAAGAGATAAGTAGAGAGGCCTTATATCGCTCTGGTAGTGGTTGCTACCTGTCAATCACAAGGTAGCCCTGCCCTAAAGGTCTATTTTACTCTAAATGGGACCAAGTGAGCTAAAGTTTGGTAAGGACAGCCTCCAAGTGAGGTGAACGGCATCGTCGCGGCTTTGCAGTCGGTGGCTCACGTTACTGCAGTCTTGGAAACGGAGGAGTAAGCCGAGGGGTGTTCAGTTGGTTCCAACCTCGCTGCTAGATGCTACCAAATTCTACACACTGTCCCTTTAATAGTTGCCACAAAAGGTCAGTGAGGAAAAATGTTTATTTGTAATTTGGGTGAATAAACCCTTTAATATTGGAAGGTTTGAAATATCTCCATCATATAGTATTAGGACTTTGCCGGATTATTTCATGTCATTATCCCTTACTGATTGAAAACCGAAGCTACCGTCACAAGCCTTCATAATCCAACACACCGTTTGACACTTCAGAAAGCGACTAGTTCTTCTGTCCGACCACAGTGAGTTTGACAGGTGCAGTAATTGAGTCATTTCCTGTGGAAGCCGCTCCATGATTGATCGATTCGGATCGGTACAATTGCCCGCTTGCAGATAATATCATAATTCCAGCTGTCTCACATTGCCATTGATTCGCCCGCTCATTGCTATGCAGATGGCTTGCTGACTTTAGAAGTTTAATAGCGAGGAAAGCATATGAAAGATGGTGTGGAAACGTTACAGTGAAGGCTGCAGTGAAGCTAAAAAGAGTAATCCGTCTTGCCATGCATGAAAAACACCATTAATTCCGTTCAAGCCGACGTCTTATAAATGTGTTACTTTACAAAACTGGCGAGTCAACACGTTTTTTGGTTACAAATCGCAGAGGGCGGGCTGTTTTTATGACCTTTGAGAGAAAACACTGAAATCAACCTGGTGAAATATTCGTTAGCGGGGAGCGATTTGGCGGAATGGGGAGTGGACGAGCCCCAGTAAATGTTCCTGAATTGAAAATGATTCCCTAGGTTGAATTGATTTCCGTGTCTCTTGCAGTTGATGTAATTTCTCAATCAGACAGAGTGGGGATGGGAGAGGTTATTCCAAAGTGCAGATTGAGTAAAAGGCTGCTACACTTCCATCAGCGGTAAACTGTACACACCTCATCACTCCTTTCTCACTCTCACACACAACTCTCTTTCATCACCATCTTACTGCCTTCCCAAGGAGATTAAACAAAATGTCATTCCATGTATGGTTAAAAGAGAAAAAAAATAAATAAAAAAATCACTGCTGGGCACAAGTGATGAAAGCAAAGCCAAAGATTAGGTCAAATGAATAGTTATGTCATTAGCTGCCTATTTCACTTCCCCCTCTGTGAGTTCCACGTGGCTAATTCGTCTTTGTGTCCTTGATCAGATATGTGGAGCAGATTTGGTTTGTGGGGGGGCGCTCCTTCCTCATTACAGTCCAGTCCTGTGAGGGATCTACAGGCACTGGGGTAGAACTGCGGCACAGTCCCGCTGAGGAGCTTTGTTTAAACAGCGTTGCGCTGTATTACCCAACTTAATGGAGACTCCATCCCTGGCCCAACCCTCGGCAGCTCATGTATTTAAATGGGGTTATCCGCGCCTCAATGTCAGGCATAGGGCAGCACGTCGGGCCCAGATGGAAGTGGGTCGGAAGGGAAAATGGGACTCGAAATTGGGAAAATCTGACCTCTGAATGTGGGTGAGGAGCACATCTCATTTACTTGGCTGTTAGCTCAGTTAAATGATGTGTTAGAATGAGAAAGGGGCGGTTTTGAGGGTCCAACAGAAAGCCAGCAAACAGGGAAAAGTGGTAAATATAATTATGAAAGCAATAGTGCTGCAGGGCCGACATCTTTTTGTAGGTCAGTCCAGAAGTTAGTGTCGCATTTGTTCCCTCGATTTAAAGCCTAATGGGATTTTTCCATTGGATTTTGGATTAGTGCAGAAAATAAACTTTAGTTTATGATACTATGACATGTTTTGTTCAGCGTAATCATTTTCACAAATGAACACCACTTTTATCACTTTTGAAGCCTGAATTCAATACAAGCCAACATTAGGCTATAAAGGAACTACACCAGGGGTGCATGAGTTCACCACCGCTAAGCTAAATGGGTTTATAAGTGTTCTTGTGTAGTCGCCTTATTTAGCCACTTGTTAGCAACCACATTTTAAGACACATAAAAGCTTAAAAAATGATGAGAGGGGTATTTACCAATGCATTTTATGTCAAAGAACGAAGAATCTATTAAACTTGTCAAACCAAAAACCCACTCCAAAAACCCATTGACTTCGAGACAAGGGAACCAGAAGTACAAAAACTCGTTTTCAAGGTTTTAGGACTCATTCCTGCAGCACTCAATGGTTTGCAGGAATGTTTTGAATTGGTGATTTGTAAAGCAAATGTGCCAAGGATCAGCCACACAGGGATGTTTTAAAAGAGAAGATATATCATTCATTATGTCAATATTTCTTTTATGACCATGTTTTATGCATGTAACAACCATTCTGCTGAGGATGGAAACTGTGGAAGGCGCCAAGGTGAAATTGGCAGGAAGAGAACCACGATGAAGATTTTTTTTGAGCTAACTACATATTCATGAGTTGGCCACATAAAACAGCATGAGAATGTGTTTAAAAGGTTTTTTTGTGGGCGTCAGTGGACTCACTGCCAGCCCACAGGTCCACAAGATCACCAGTAGAACTCCCACTAGTCCAGATGTTCAGTTTACCTCCTGCTGCTTGGACGGACCTTTAGTAGCCGAGCTCAACTCAGACTGATGCAGCATAAAGCCTCTTTATGTCTCAGTGTGTGGGACCAGCCGTATGACGGAATGATTTACTGCACATTACCTGCTGGTTGCAGATCAAAATGTACTGTTTCACTCTCTGTGAGCCTTGATATACATATGGTTGAAGAGGGACAAGTTTATAGGTTCAGAAGTTATACAAACTAACTTTATATCTTCTGTATTCCAATGCTGTCTGTATGTTGGCGGCCCTAACGGCTCAATTAAAAATACATGTAGTTACCAATGAAGTAATTGTTTTGTCAAACAGGTGCTCCCAAGCTCGAAGAATAAACTTTCAATTTAAACTTTTCAACCAACATGGACAAGAAGTCCTTAAAGTGTGGATAGTGTGAACTTCTACGGTAACATAACTGAGGAGACTCCCATCTGCAGATGAAAATTGTGTAATATGGTTGAAAGGTCTGGGAACCAGTTACTCAGTGGACCTTGAGTTGAGATTGTCACACTTCAGATGTTATCAGCTGATTGAATGGGCCTTATCAGCGGTTGTCAGCCTCAAAGATGTGGGTTTGAAGGGGCTAGTAGGTTCAGAAGGCCACTAACATCTATTCCAGGGGTCGCCAATTGGCGGGCCGCGGTCCGGATCTGGACCCAGGACCTAAAATCGATTTTATTTTGACAGGGCGCTTCTATTTTAACCGGCGCAGCTTTTTCAGCCTTTACGGCACTTGTTGAGCGGTGCAGGAAATGCACCGACCAATGCGTTGTAAATCACATCACGTGATGCGGCTCAGCCAATCAAATATGGGTATTCTGACAAGTTTCCTGACTGGAGTGATATGTACACACACCGGGGGAGAGACGAGGAAAGAGAAGGAAGAGCAGGAGAATAATACGTGAGTCAGAGAAGTTCACATGACGTTCTCCAAAAAGAAAAAAGAGACCAGAGTCTTAAACCAAGAATGAACAGACTCTTATAGGTTAATTCTTCACACGGACAGTTTATAACCAGTGTGTCTCATATGTTCAGAGACCGTGACGATTATTAAAAGCGGTAAATGAAGCGACACTACGAGACAAAGCACAACTCTTTTGAGCAAACGTACCTACCCACATCTGAATGAAGTCACAGAAAATAAACCTGAGTCCAAAATGATCAGAATCCTAACGCATTAATTCACTGCCCAACAATGATGTTAACAGAGAGAATAGAGCTGAAACAAGTGTTAATAACCACAGATAAAGTCCATGCACAAACATTTCTCTTGTTAGAAGATGAGAAAAATATAATATTGTGGCTTTTTTGATTGACATCACTTCACACCTGAATGAACTGAATTTAAAGCTGCAGGACAATTCAGTGAAATTAATTTTTCTAAAATGAATTACTTTATTTTAAGATGCACATTTTTGAAAAGCTTTCTGTTATGTCAGTTATTCTTTAATCCAGCTCTTATTTTACTTTAAAGTAGAGAACATGTATTTATGTATTTCTATGTATTATATATAATCCATCCAGTTAAATTTGGAAACTGAGAATAATATTTGTTAAAATATAATTGATGTGGACGTTCTTTATTTGATTTGACAGTTGTTGACTACACAGACACGTTACTACTACTAGACTTCTTGAATATATATATATATATATATATATATATATATATATATATATGGCACTAAATAGCGCAAGTTAGATATTATTGTAATGTTCCGGACCTTTGCCCGAGGAGATTTTCTCAATCTGGACCTTTTGGAATTTTAATTGAATACCCCTGATCTATTCACACTGATACGAATACAAAACAACGACGCCAAACTCTAGTGGCCGTTGTAATTATGACGGGAGCAAAGGAGGAAGTCAGGTAACGTAGTAGAAAGAGCAACAAAGTCTGTTTAGGGAGGATGACGGTGTGGATGGTTGGATTAAAACAAACCCAGAACTTTCACCCAGGAGACCGTGATACGTTAGTCAGGTGATACGTTACTCCCACAATACGTTTCTCACGCAACACATTACTTGCGTAATATTACTTGCAAAATTCCTTTCTTGAGTTTAACGTTACGTGCGTATAACATGAATTGCGTATAACATTAGCGTATAGTGTGAAATGCGTACAACGTAACTTACGTACTTTACTTATAAACCTGACTTACACGGTACATACCTTTTTTTTTTAACCCAAAACCATAAGCTTTTCCTAAACCAAGTGGATTTGTTGCCTAAACCGGAGTTGTTTTATTTAATTTCACATTGTTTACCGCGTGGTTAAAACTGCAACTGTTTCACTTTAACGACTTGCAGGAAGGTGCGGTTTGGACCGACTGAAGCATTAGAATGATAGCGATTTTCTTTTGCCAGGGGATCATAATGTAACTAGACATAACCTTTGTTAGTGGCAACACCATCGTTACCAGTTCTCCTCCTGTCAATTTAAACACGTTTTGGTTGTTTACAATGTAACATTATCAGATATCTGCAACTAGAAAAGGATGAATTCTGATGTCCTGATCACATATTTTACTGAATATTGAGGGATAACGATCGTCAGTAAAACTTTATTTCACACTGTGTTGGTTAACGTTAAACTGTGTAATTAATCCAGGGGGGGATCCGTACGGATCACGGATCGACAGTGCTCCATTACACTACTGTTGGCAACTCGCACCAAATAAATCTAGATCGCTAAATAGAACTACAGGTAAGGAGAAAAATATTATTTTGGATTTTGGGTTTAACTGTCCCTTTAAATCCTGTTGAACACCAGTTATGTGTAACCTGAACCTGTACTAATCATCACAGTTAAACTCATTGGGTTGCCAGTAAATTCAGCCTGCTCTTGTACTCTGCTGTTCGAAAACTAACTGCCCAAGTAGACAGTAAAGCAGCTATTTCCTGGAGCTTCCTGTGCGTTTTGACCGCCATTGATCCGTCTGCGTTTGAAGGCATCAGTGTCTGCCGGAGCACTCTGCAAAATGTCTTCAGACACCCTTTTAACCTCCGCCAGCCACCTCACACTTACTATGCACGCCATTGTTCTGCCTTCGTAAGCGAAATGGAAAGAACGTACACGCCCCGAGGATGCGGCCTAATCTTTACATCTCCGAGCAGGGCAGACGCAAGCCCGTGATATGGTGCTCGGCTTTTGCATTCCTCTGTCACACCTCTGCAGAAGCAGAAGTTTTATCAACAGCGAGTCACTCCAGAGTGATCTTTTTATTTACCTGCAGGGTTTGGTTACTGTTGTAAAAACCGTAAACCAAAGCCAGCAAACGATCAGAAAAACGTGACTTGTATTTTATTGGTTTGTTTTTCACATTACTAAAAAATGATGTATGAAGGAGCGGAGGTGAATCATAAAGCACTTTGTGGCATTTGTGAGCAATCTGTCCCCAGCATTGCGTGCGTCTCGTTTCCCTCCGGGAGGTGTTTGCAAGGAGTAAACACTGTTTACCGAGGCAATGTGAATGGAAGGAAAGACTGGAGCACAGACATCAGCAACTTACTGTACTGCAGGTACACAGCTGCTCTGCATACACACACACACACACTGTGCAATAATTCTCCAAGATGCCACTCTGAGAGGCTGAACGCACAAACACAGCCGCAGACAGAGGAGCATACATCCCATAAAAATAAACGGGAACGGGGCGGTTGAGGCAAACTAGATGTAATCGGGTATTTTTCCTCTGTAATCTCCTTTGTCCTGCACCGGGCTCAGACGCCGACAGATTTATTTGACTTATATCGCAAATTGTAATCCCCTCTGTCCATAGTGTCAGTATCAATACAAGAAAAATGCTATTAGGCAAAGATGTCCGTGGTGAGATATAAAGCAGGCCATCAGCGTATCCCCACCCCCCACACCGAATTGATATTGTCTCCAGGAGATTTTAATATATTTTTTTTGAATTACAACTGTTTGATTACATTATCTACTCCATGTGTCTAGCGTGTGTCACAGTGAGATCGTCAGGGTTCCAAAGGTTAAGTGTGTATGCCATGTACTTGATTGTCTTCCGCCAGTCCTGCTTTTTCAAGCTGGGGATAAAAGCCTAAATAATTGGCAAAGATGTGTCAAATTATTTTCCTCTCCACGGCTATGAATAAATGTGCATTGGCTAACAAGAGAACGATTCACAAATGCAAAATGTGGATCTACAACACTGACAGTCTGTCTGTAAGACATTTGCCTTCACACAATGTGCAACCCATTCTCGCACATAATTCTTCAAATACCGTGTAGACTGTGTATAAGAAGTGGACGTAGTCATCGTGGTGTTTTTTGAAGCCTCGAGTTCGCCGTTTTGACCGTCACCATCTTGGCTTTTTGCAACCAGTGAGCGGAAGTGACCATATTTGGACTGCGGAGGAGTGAGGATACGGCTACTCGTAGTGGGAGCGACCTGTCAATCACAAGGTAGCCCCGCCCCAAAGCATACCCTGGTTTATGGTCTATTTGACTCTAAATGGACCATAATTTACTAAATGAACATCATGCTGTATTGAAGAAGACTTGAAACTAGCGATTGAGACCATAAACTCATGTTTACAATGTTTACTGAGGTAATAAATCAAGTGAGAAGTAGAGTAATTTTGTCATAGACTTCAGACTTGTTTTTGCAACCAGAGGAGTCGCCCCCTGATGGCCAGTAGAAAGAACGCAAGTTAAAAGGCACCTCAGCATTAGCTTCCCTCGTCAGAACCAGATGTTGCCGCCAGATACCGACTCTTGGTGGGTGCCCTTCTGCGTCCGGGCTCAATTAACTCTAACATAAACCTATCCGCTACATTGCTTACGCGCTCAGAGCAAGTGACGTGGCATAAAGAGCGGGATCCACACAGGGCAGGTGGGAGGGGGAGGTGGAGGGGTCAAACAAACACAGGACTTAAAACCAGTGATAGTGTCTCATGTTAAACAAAAAGTCAACGAAAAGTCAATGTTGACTCAGTTTCTCACGAAAGTCAATAGTCACGTGTTTGAATTCTTTAGTCACTTGACTCACTATAGTCACATGACTCCTTCGTCACGTTGGCAGCCACGATCTTTTCTTAATGCTAACTATGTCGTTTCGCTGTCCCCGACACGTCCAAAACTGATGCTTGAGGGGAATTTTTCAAGTTGGTCTCATCCTGCATTCGTAGCTATATCCACGAAAAATACTGAGCCTTAATTTGTAGATACCCCAAACAATTATAATGTATGATATACACGTTATTATGAATGAGGAAGTAAAAAGAACGCAAAGCATGATGTGAATCATATGCTGTGATGTTCAGTCAGCAGACTTCGACCCCTAAAAACACCCAAGAATTTGTAACTCATTAGCGGTACTGTGGCCCTGAGGGCACAACACACTACAGCTTAAGAATACACATAGAAATAGATTGGTTTGAAGAAGTTTGACTCTGTCAAAAGATTTTGAAAAGCTATTCAAAACATACGCCATCTGTAGTCCTGTTTCCATTCACGTTTGCACGCGCATTTTTATGAAAGTTACTAAATTGCGCAAAACTACGTTTTTACGCTAGCTTGAGGTGGTTTTGGCCTTTGAAAGAGAGTTGCTGCACTGTTGATGAAGCTAAACAATTAATTAGCTGAATAAAGAAAGCTGATATTTGGGCGATATTTGGAAGGCAAGAGCGTGAAAGAGAAAATAGGACATCAAGGAACTGACGAAGAAAGAGAGAGGGGGAAAAAAGAGCAAAGTTGAAAAAATGGCAGATTGAAATACAAATGTAGTGAAATGGACAGAGTAACCCAGACGGCCGCTTTCGACCGAGCACATCTCAAGTTATCAGTGCAGATCAAAAGAAGGAGAGTGTGAAAAGAAAGTTCTCCTTGTGTCAGTGTGTGATGGAGGCCGGTGGTGCTTGCGGTGGCCGTGGTGATTGACAGACTGACGCCGACCTGTGGAATTACAGGATTTGATGAAAGGGGTCTGCACCCATCACTGCAGGGTTACTATCAACCACGGGGAGTATTTTTTTCCAATTTCTTTCTTTGCGTGGCTCTTTAAGAAAATCCCCCACCCCTCCTTCCAACCCTCAACTCTATTTATCCCCCCCGATCTCTTTCCCTTAACCTCCACTCGACTGCCTCTACTTTCATCGCCTCGCTTGGTCTAGGACCTGACTTCTCATATACCCTTCCCTGGCCGTCCACCATCTTCCCCGTCAGCTCATCTCCTTTTTTTCATCTTCCCTCTTCTCTTTTCACCCTCTGCAGTCATTTCTTCTTCTCTCTTGTTTTGGTGGTGTCTTCCTTTTCTCTTTTCCCCTTCACTTACATCCTTTGTTTTATAATTACTTTTTGTCTCTCACCATCTCCTTCATTTTGCTCTCATCTTTCCTCTCCCCTCCACTCGTCTTCTCTTCATCTGCCTATGTTCTCCTCCTACTTCATCCCTTCATTTGTCCCAGTTCCTCTTCTCTCTCCTGTTTTCGCCGGTTTCCTTTCCTTCTCTCCTCTCCTCTCCCTGCTGTCAGTCAGTGGAGGGTAAATACAGGTCCATGCTGTATGAACCCCATCCATCACACTGTCACTTAATACCCACAGCTGTCACTGTGTGTACACAAGTACGTAGCTTTTTGCAAGTGTTTATGTGTATGTGTTGATCTTGTTCAGCCAGATGGAGTGTGTGTGTGTGTGTAGGATTTTCCAGAAATCCCATTCACAATTGACAGGAGGTCACCAAAAATGTAAATAATGCCTTAACAGTATCCCCACATGTTCTCCTCTCTGCTAAAATTGTTGGAATTATTTATTTTCCACTGTAGGTTTGCGAACATCACAGCTGGATAAAAGAATATGAAAATGGTGGGATCAAAGCTTCTGCATTCGAATCAATGTTTAGAATTCTAAAACATGGAATAGCAAAAAGCATATTTGTCACAGCCCAATTCTGTGGTTTCTTCTGCCACGGTCCTTGTTTAGAAAAGTAAGAGAGCTTGAGTTTCTTCTAAACAGAGTTTATGGTAAGCAAGATACCTTCTAAGTTTAGCTTTTTCACAAACACATTCTGCAATTTCTGAATTTTTTTTTTATTCATGCCAGGGGGATAATGCGATCGTTTCCGTACCTAAGTGAGTGAATGAGTTAGTGAGTGTCCGTGTCTGTCCACTGCTAGTCTCGCATTCTGCTGCAGCAAACTGCATAACCTTTAGTTGTGGCTGCATTCTCAAGGACCTCTCGTGGTTGTGGGGACATACATTTTCTGAAAACACCTTTTTATGAACCGTTTTACACTCCACTTATCTTTGTTAACTGACCCCCAGCCGCTAGTGGGGCCACTAGTGTTAACACGGCGGAATGCATCGCTGACCCCCCCCCCCCCAGGCGCTGCTCTGCGCCCATAGTGAGGAGGAAAACTGTTGGTGGTGAGTTTGGCGAACAGCTAACGGAGGTAGAAGTAAAAACACTGCTGGATACCTCTCGGCCGTTGCTTTGCAGCTTACTTTGATTATTTTGGACAGCGTGTTTGGCTAACCCCTTGCAGCTAACGGAACTACCAGTACACACCCTGCTGAGTACATCGCTGCAACTCAGCCACTTCTTGGTATGTGCAATTTTGTGTCTTATAATACAACGAGGGCCCACTGGTGACTGGGGGGGGGGGGGGGGGGGGGGGGGGGGGGTTAACCAATTGTGGGTTGTATTAAATCAAGACAATACAGCAGTGGTTGCTGCAGCCACATCTGGCAGAGATCTGCACTCCATTGTCTTCCGCTTATCCGGGGCCGGGTCGCCAAGCAGGCTGATCCAGACTTCCATCCCCCCGCAACATTTTCAAACTCATTCAGGGGGATCCCGAGACGTTCCCAGGCCAGCTGGGAGATGTAATCCCTCCAGCGTGTTCTGGGTCTTCCCCGGGGTCTCCTACCAGTTGGGCGTGCCAGGCTGAGTAATGTGATACCCCGATAGTTTGAGCACACTCTCCGGCCCCCCTTTTTGAAAATGGGAACCACCACCCCGATCTGCCAGTCCATGGGCACTGATCCCGACCCCCATGCGACATTGAAGAGGTGTGTCAGCCAACAGTGTCCAACACCTTCAGCATCTCAGGGCGGATTTCATCCACCCCCGGCGCATTGCCACCACTCTACTGAGTGCACCTTTCTAATTAATTTTCCTCCACGTGGATTTTGTTTGTTAATGATTTATTGGATTGCAACGCACCTTTTAGACTATATGGCTTCTGTAGCTAAAAATAATGTAAATTGTACTTGTGGAGAGCATAGTAAGACTTGTAAAAGGACTCCTGTAGCTCGGATTCAGTTAATCCAAAACATCTTAATGTACTCAAATGTTGAATCAAACGATAGTGATCTGTTAACCTTGTGTATTATAGATAAAGCACACTCTAAATGTATTAAATCACGCAATTCTTAAAAGAAACTTGTTTTAAAGTAATTCATAAGAATACCTGTTGCAGAATTGCTTAAAAATGTGACAGTTGAAACATTGGATAAAAAAATTCTCATGCCTTGTCAAATACAATTGTTCGATTTCTATTTATTTTTTTAATCGGTTACCACTAAAGATAAATGACATTCCTTGCTTTGACATTTCACACGTTTTTTTGTTTTTACATGGATCATTTAAATTCTTCCATTTCTGAGATAGTTAACCTGATCATACTTATCACTGCAGTAAACTTGGATTGGTTTAATAATGATTTAAAATCTTCTGATCACTTAAAAATTGTCTGCAGTAAATAAAAATAAAGATTTGTGGGGATTTATCTCATTTCTTGTTATTTTGATTCATCTCTTCTGTTGATGACTGTTAATTACTACAGTATAAATCCTCCATGTTTTTTCTTCTTTTATTTATCCATCGTTATTTGATGTTTATTTTGTATTGTATAATACATTATGTACGGATTCAGTACGAGTGTGTATTGTCTACAATGTTATTTTTTATTTGTGTATGTGGGTTGTGCGTAGGCTTGCTGAGCAGCCCCAGAGTTCCTCCAGGCCTCTCTGACAGTGAGCAGGCTTTTTGTGCCACAGACTTCCTTTGAGTGGGAACAGGCTGAATGTGAGCTCCGTCATACGCGCATTCGGTTTGACAGAAAAGCAGCAACACAAGGAGACACCGGGACATGGGTTCAAGAGGAGAGAGCTTTTGTTCTGAGACAAGAGACACGTCTTCCGTGCACTGGAGGGCCTCTAACATGCAGGAGGTGGCCAGGTACAACAGCAGAATGAGTGAATGTAATAATTCCACCGACTGGGTTTTTTTGGATGCTAAAATAAATGCATCGTCTCTTTTCCTGTATTCATATCCCCTTTCATTCTCTCCTCCCCTCTCCTGCTTTCCTTTCCTCATGTCCTCTTAACAGCCGTTTCCTTTCCCTCTTTCCTCTTGTCTTGTTTCTATCTGCTTGCTTTCCTTTCCCCCTTTCTGCCTGATATTGTTGCAGTATTTTGATATGCAGGCAAGACTTATGATTGTCATCATGTCAGCATTATTATTATTACGATATTTTTTCAAGTATTGTTGTCATGTATTTATTCATTTGTTATACAAATGAAATAGTATTTCTTTATTTAATTTTTATATCATTGTTTTCAACCATTTTGTATGCAGTCTTTTGACATTATGCTTCATATATATAAAATCATGCTTCACCATAAAAACATTTGAAACAGATTTTAGTGCGGTATACATACATACTGAAAACATATCTGGCCTCACAAAAAAGATTAAAGCTTTTTCTTTCCTTTCATATTTATAAAATGTGCTGCGTCAAACTGATCCAAAGTGCTATCCGTTCCTTTTGTGGACACCACAACATTAAACTACCACAGCCTCATTTCCACCTCCTATGCAGAGGGCTGTCTCGGGTGCACTCAAAACAAGCTGGCCATGTGTAATATTGGATATCCATTTTCTTCCCATAAACCTGCTGGCGGGCAAATGGTGCGTAGCCCCCCCCGACCGGTGGTGTCTGTGCCTTTAATTGGTTTTCGATCAGCGATTGTCACTTGAAGAAGAGCTCAATCCCTGCCAGACTTTTACAAAGTACCTGCAATTAGCCTCCATTGATTTAGAGAGAGGCTTAGCTGGAGTATTCAGTGAAAAAATAAAATAAAAAAAACCTTAAGGTGATTTGTCGCAACACAGCTTTTTGGACTTTAAAACTAGTGGCTGAAATTCTATAATTGGTGCTTGGTTCTTGTCTCAGTGGGATGTTGAATTACAAAAAAAAAGGTTAATCAGTTCATGAGCCTGCTAGAAAAAACTGCAGTTTGATTGCTGCAAGCAAAAGTGTCTATCAAACAAGAGCGTGAGGAGGGGAAAACACAGGATTAAACTCAAATCTGGTGATGAGAAGCTGTGACTAAAATGCTCCGACGAGGGGGTTGGAAAAGAAAAGCGTCGGATGTGGCAATGTACGATAAGGTCGGATGATTAGATCGGATGCGCTCATGTTCGTGATGGAGGGGCTGTCTTCTGCGCTTCGTTAACGGCAAAGAGCACAACAGTAATCCTAACTAGAGCGCAGCACACATTAGTCAACAAACAGGTTTTTATCCCATTTAAAATCAAAGGATTGGCTGACACAAAATGTTCTTTCAGTAAGTGCACTGAGTTTTGTTCCAAACAGGAACCGCCAAACTCTCTTAACTGGAAAAACCTTTCAAAAATTGCTCATTTCAACATCTATTTGTGAGCATGGTGGGGGTTTGTGAGGTTTCATCACTTGCAAATCAACCCCCAAAGTAGCTAACGAGTGGGCCATCCCGCTTCTTTCTGGACTAGATAGAAAGAAAAAAAAGATCTTTCACCCTGGAGTCTGCTTTGTGGAACGAGAAGTCAGGATTGATTCATTTGTCACGTAACTTACGTACTTTCCCAATCTTTTCCTAAACCTAACTACGTAGTTTTGTTGCCTCAACCTAACTACGTAGTTGTGTTGCTTCAACCTAACTGGATTGTTTCCTGTGAAGGTGGAAGTTTATATTAAAAAGACAGTATGCATGTAATGAGCAGAAATTGACACGTGTTGCTGGCTTTTATAGGAAAACGTGACTTATGAGCCATTGTTTGAGGATACCTTGAGTCCTTACTGCAGCGGCCCCGGTTTGAATCTGACCCGCGGCTCTATATTCATGAAGATTTCTTTTTTTGTGTGTGTGTTTTCCTACGAATGTCCAGCAACAACAAATGATCAGTTCACCTGGCAAAGCCCCTGTGGTGTTGAGGCAACAAAACTACTCGGTTAGGTTTCGGAGAAGATAGTGGTTTTGCTTAAAATAACTGCCAAAGTGGCGTTTCTTAAAGTATGGAATTTAAGTGACAAATATGTCAATTTCAACTTGATTTCACACATGACATGGGTGAAAGTCCGCTGATCTCCTCCGTACAGCAGGACAGCCAGAGTAAACATTCCACTTTAAATGTTTAAATTCAACATCATATGAACAGAATGTACCCTTTGTTATTAGTTTTTTAACGTTGTGTTGGGGGTAGAGGCAGATACAGGATCCCGTGGGAGCAGTAAACAAAAACCCCAATCTGCATGCGGGGATACAAATCAGTGTAGATGATAACATTGGATAATTTGTTTAGAATAACAGCATGTATTAGTAAATTATCATGAAAACGGTTTCCAATTCTAATCACTTTGAATTATGTAATTTGCTCGAAATGAGCCTAATTATTGGATGTGTAACAGTGACTAACAGAATTACAATCGTCACTCATCCCAAACATTTCCGCACGTACAGTATGAGTTGGCAGTTAAAGATTTCAATCCTGAATCAACAACAACAAAGCCACGCTGGATAATATGGACCACTCAGACAAATCGTATCAAATGGAGGGTTTGTAATGACTGTGTGTGTTTGAAAGACAGAGCAATTCCACTGTTACACCATTAGCTCCATAAAAGCATCCTTGTGTCAGTCTCTCTGAGCACTCTCACTCTCATCCCGTGCCCTGCCCTGTCTGTAAGCTCTCACCACTCTCCCGCAGTTCCGCTCTTCCTCTCTCCATCCTCCTCCCCCCTCCTCCTCCTCCACAGCTCTATCCTAAGCCCCGGGTGGGGCAACACACACTTAACTTCGCCACATACGTAAGTTACGGAACAAGCATACTTATTTTATATAGCAAACTCACTTATTTTAACCCAAACCATAATGTTAGTAGTTTTGTTACCTAAACCTGACCAAGTAAATCTAGACATTATGTAAACAAAGTTTACTTTGAAGAGACACGGGGGGATCTGTACGTTTCTTGCGAACACGGAAGTTTATTTTGAAAATACATTATGTACGAACGGAACGGTCCAAAATTGGCGCTAGAGGCAAACCTAGAGCATCCTCGTTTGAAGACTGGGGCCACAGACTAAGCGTCGGTATTTGAAGAGTTGGGAGTGGGACCGTTGGGCAGTGAGCAGCACATAGCAGGGCTGTGGCAATACCACTGAAAACAGGGAGTCATGTCAAGGGTTAAACAACTTGGACTACTTACTCATTTGTTCCAGAGCCTTTGACAGTATCACACAGTCTCATTGGTAGAGGAACTTTACTGAAGTGTTAAAAATGGACAAAAGGTCCTAAAAGTGCAAAGAATAATGAGAAGTTTGACAGTTCCGAGACAACTAAGTGGACTCCGTCTGCTGATGAAGGAATGGTGGTAGGGTCAAAAGCTCTGGAACAAGTGAGCAAGTGGACCTTGAGTTAAAATTGGTTTGTCAACTGCTGTTTCTGATATCAGAAATGAACAAATATAACGAACTAAAGCTATTATTTTCGAAATTTGGCCATGCCAACAATATAAATGATGAAAACAAATATTCAGTGTTTCCTCGCCAGAATTTCATTCCTGGCAGTTTGACACAGCATTTAGATGTCAAGAGAAATTATTTATGGTCATTGCTGTAGTCAGCGATGTACTTTCATTCTGTAAATATCTCTGTAATAGGGGTATTCAATTAATGTACTGACAGAAAGCTTTTGAAAAATGTGCTTAATTTTACCTATACTAATTTTTAGAAAAATGTATTTCACTGAATTGCCCTTCAGCTTTAAATTCAGTTCCAACATTACGGTATTCACTGTCCTACAGTTGTACCAGAGCTGCATTAACTTACTGCTAATGCAAACTTTGTGCTACTTCAAATGAAAAGCATCCAAATGAAGACACGTGGGGTGGCTTTTATTGTGAGACAATTTGTAGTAAACGCACAGTATTTGTCTCCAAGGTTACCGCCGACAACAACAAAATGCTCACAAGAAAAACAAAAACATAATTGTGGTCAAGTTTTGGCGTGACTTTGGACTCAATGCACTAGAATTTGAAAGGTCCTGGCTACTACAGCCCCGTATGCAAAAATCAAGCCAATGAAAGGATGCAGGGTGTAAGAGACAAGATAGACCTCCAACATCCAAACTGTACACAGTGCTGTGCATAGAGGAATAGAATTGTTCATCTTGGTCTAAACGCAAAAAGAAACAATTATTGCCGCATTCAGACTACACATGAGGTGCAGAGGTACAAAACAAAGTACTAACATGCAGTGTAAGTGCGGGAAAGAAACTGTACATCACGGTGTCGTACAAAGAACGAGTAAGCATGAGTATAAAAGTGTGTGGTAAATGAAGTGCCTCGCCCATGCTGATGTCCCGTCACACGGGGGCCGCGTGCAATCGCATCAAGACAGCCCATAAAAAAGGGTTTTGGTCGGCTTTACTGATCTCGTTGCCGAACACGCATCATTCTGATGATCTCTGAGAGTCACAGAGAGCCAAAGAAAGAAGTGGTGGTTTTGTTTTTGTACCAACTCTAAAAGCTGGCATCGTAACACGTATTTTGTAAAACAAATCAGGGATGAAAGAATTCAATTCCCTACTCGGTATTGAAAAAAAGATTCAGACCCGCATCACAAGCTTTCCTTTGATGATCTCCTTCCATCCCACATTTTCCACAAGTGTCCCGCTTTATTGAGAAAATAATTCTCTGTGAGTTAAGCAGCGTGGGTGCCGATCGACAGCAGCAGGCACAATTTGAACAGGATTTCCACGGCACCTCTCAACAGCCTGGACATGAACTTAAAGAACTTAAAGGTGCAAACAACTATTTTTATGTAAAGATGTAGTGAGGTGATGTCGACCTGAGCAGGGAATGAAGACGCTCTCCCATTTTCTTAACTCTTTGCAATGACACTTTGCGTCTATTCCACGTTTTTAAACCGGCGGGTCCGTCCCCCAGAGCAAGTAGCCCTTTCTACTTTGTGCAGACATTTTTGACATCCACGGTCCACGAGGGCCACGTCACCATGTTGAGAGCCGTGTGGAGGCAATCCCTTCATCACATTTAGGCTCTGAATTTAAAATGTAGCACCTTTTAAGTTAAAATGTGTCAAAATGGAAACAGCAGCACTCGAGGGGTTTTGATACACCTGCAAAATGTTGCTGACATAAACGCAGAATGACCGGAAAAACGCATCAGGCTGACTCACAGTGATCATTGTGGATCAGTCCCAGTCCTGATCCACTAAATCTACTGAGAGACTGTACAGTGGAAAAAGTAACACACATGAAATGCACTTGTTTCAAAACACCCGAAGCAGGTTTAAGTCCCATACATATGATAACAATTAAGCTTTTTTCTTCAGATTTTTGTTTAATATTTATTTTTGTATTATATTTACGATGCAATTAAGTCCTAATAACCTGCTTATGTCATGAAATACAGACTGACCCGCATCAATGAATGATAATCTGCAATCACACCGATGGTTCCATGGGAACAATTCAAAAACAATACTCATATATTCCCCTGAATAACTCCGGAGCATTACAATGACCGCTTATTAGCTGGCTTAATTGGAAGCTTCTATTTTCGGTCCCGTGACATTATGATAGGCTCACATAGACTTTCGTGACACAGCAGGCGCTCAAGTTGGAAGTTGCACTGCACCGTGTTAATTAAGGTTCAGTTAAATCATAAAAGCGCACACCAGACACAAACTAACGAGCGCTGAAATTAAGTAAATCACACGTGTCCCGCGCGCCATCCATTAATTAACGGTGAAATGAGGGACCCAGGACTGAAATGAAACGGCTCAGCCAGACGTGTAGAAAGGAGGAGGAGGCGAGAGCAAATAGGGAAAAAAGTGACGCGCCACTTAAGGGTCATATCTGACCTTTACCGAATTTAAAGCCAATTGAGAGAGCTATGGCAGTATTCCAAAAAGGTCAGCCCGCAGTGACACGGGCCGGAGAAAGTGATTGCATTTGCTTTGCTAACCTTGGGAGTGCGAACGTCTCAAAGATGCAGCTTTTGACCTCCGCTGGAAAGAGAAATGGGCCATTAACAGGTGGAAAGAAGTGGAGAGGGCTTAGCGCTCGGATAGCACTACGGTACCCGAGTTGAGTGGAGTCTTGCAGTCACGTTAGTGCCTTTCCCAGCGAGGGACAAGCATTATTTCCTTTTCAATTTCCACAATATTACTTTGGCTGCCGATCGAATGCATACAACTTTCCTTAAGATCCCCACCGGAACTGTCAGATGATATATATATTTTAAAAAAAAGTAGATACAACAGCACTAATGGGTTTCTATATGTGAAAGTGTAGATGAGGAAAGGTTAGATGATACTCGTTGCGGTGCAGTGCTGCTCTAACGGAGGACATTATTACTCTAAAATGACCCATGCTTATGTGCATATGACTGAAACCCCTGTGCACAAGCTGAACTCTTGCATCGCCAGTCGCTGTCCAAGTAGCGCGATAAGACTTGTGCTCCAACATTATTTCTCTCGGCGGAAAAAAACAAAAAACAAACCTTTCTTTCCTCTTTTTTCCGTCCCAGCTATTGAAAGCCTGCCGTCTGAAGAGCAAGGTATCTCGGGGGTTGTGAATGCTCCGCGGGGCCACAGGAGGATCGTGAATGGGTGTTGTGACGGCTCTAGCTGTTGTGACGGCTCCAGCTGTTGCGCGGCGGGTTAGTGAAAGCGAGTGCGAGGGGAGACGGCTGAGAGACAAACGGGGAGCGACAAACCCACTGAGCGGTTTGGTGCCAGAGGGAAGAGGACAAACAAACACTTATTTAACACGCTTATTTATGAATGCCTGGCCAATGCTGGGAAAGCCTTGTGTGCTTTGTGAAACAGACACAATTTGGGTGGCGTAACCCAGCGGTCTACGTGGTATATGTCTCCACTGGCTCCACAAAGACTGGGACTGTTTTGTAAGTGTATTCTTGTAGCATGCGTCTTGGAGGAGATGATGACAATCAGAATTAAGACGGTATCACTCTGGGTTCCCATCAGCTCCTTCAGTTTTTTTTAATCTTTTTTTTTTGGAATTTTTCCTCGAGAAATTTTGCCACCGATTTCGGACAGACCGTACGCACCGCGTGCCACGGGAAGCTAGCATTTAAATGCCAACAATGCTGAAATTAGCGGGTAAATAACCAATTGATTGACGCTCTTTTTATCATGGCGTCTTCTCCTGCAATCGCAATTTAGTGCCACCACCTGTTTTATATAGATGACTGCTTACATTAGTTGGTGGAAAGGCACAATCGAATTGCTTTTTTCTTTTGTGTTTTTTTTCTGGAAATTTGGTAAAAATTGTAAACTAGGTTTGTTCGTTTGGACTCCATCCTCTCTGATATTCGCTGCAATATTTCAGATTTTTTTTCTCACGTACTGGAGTCTAGAGTCACATTTCCGCTGGGGAAATCAGAGATGCAGGATTTAACTTCTCCTTTATTCTCTGTAATATAGGGCAGTTGGTGCCAACTTGTTTCACGGAGTTCATTGGAAGCGATGGCTTTGTTAGAGTAATTTTGTGGCTTCTGCATTTGGGGTAAAAGCAGGAGGCAGCTCTGCCGAGTGAAGCCGATGCAGAAGTGTCTTAAAACTTGCATTCTCTCTACTGACCAGCAGGGGGTGACTCTTCTGGTTGCAAAAAAAAGTCTGATTGCATAGAAGTCTATGAGAAAATGACTCTACTTCTCTCTTGATTTATTACCTCAGTAAACATTGTAAACATGAGTTTATGGTCTCAATCTCTAGTTTCAAGTCGTCTTCAATACAGCATGATGTTCATCTAGTAAATGATGGTCCATTTAGAGTCAAATAGACCATAAAGAGGATTATGTTTTAAGACGGGGCTACTGTAATTTAGACGTATACGGCGTCTTTACGTCACTCCTCCACATTTAAAATATGATAACTGTTCATTGGTTGCAAAAAGTCAAGATGGTGACGGTCATTATTCAAGATGTCGTCGGCGAAATCGTCGTATCCAAGGCTTTAAAACAACAGTCCACAAACCAATGGGTGACGTCACCATGACTACGTCCACTTCTTATACACAGTCTATGGGTGAAAGTAGGGTTCCAATTGAATGACACCTTGCAGAACATTAGTTGAGAATATTGGGATCTACAAAACTCCTACCTTTTACCTCCCGTAACCTTGATTTCTTCCAGACCTGAGTCCCGGCAAAAAGTCCTCTCCTTGAATTTTCCCTAATTGTTCTACGCGTGTGCGCACACATTTGGTCCTGGTAGGCATAGACACCGCCTCACGTAGACACACTCCTGCACGCTGCCACCTGCGGGCTTTATCAAAAGCGCCTTGGCTCAGCATAAAAACACAATCTCGGGGAAAACTAATTGACCTGACGTGCAGATGCACGACAAGATGGAAAAAGGTGGTGAAGGAACAGCGAGCTGCCGTCAATCAATCGGTGAAAAAAGGTTGCCGTCTGTGTGGGAAGGGCGAAAGGGTCTTTGTCAGAATGAGAAAACAACGCCGATGGCAAGGTGGCCCCGATGACATCTTAAATATGTAATATGCTTGCACTTCGGGATCAAGCGCACTGTGTGGTTATGGGTGTGTGCTGTTTCGAGGCTTACCTGGTACGAAGCTCCCCTGCACCACCTCTTTGTACGCCCACCATCCTTCGTGAATTTTCGGCGGATTCGGCTGTGCTGTGAGGTTGGGGAAAAGAAACACAGGAAGAGGGACATCAATCACTTAGATCAGAAAATCCAGTCGAGAAAAGCAAAAAAGAACATGGGCACTGCATTTTTTACCACCCTAACCTTCTCGGCAAGAGGCCTCTACAAATAAGGGTCTCCGGAGAATGCCTCAGAGCAAACGAGGCCTCCAATTGGAACTAAACCTCTCGCCACAAACACACACACACACAAGCATACTCTCCCCATGATGCGGTGACTCCCTCGGCATTTGTATAAATGCATGCTGTCATGTAGTGTGAGCTGTGGAAGGAAGCCCAAGTTCAGAGCAAAGGTGGTACAGTATAATTGAGGTGACTACGTAAAAGGTCTCAGTTCAGGGAAAGAGTTGTGATCGAGAATTACCCGCCGAGCCTTTGGGATATTGCTTTTTTTAACGCCTCAACTTTTTCCTCTCCCCTGTTCATTTCGCCGAGAGGTCGAAGGGGTTTGAACCCTGCTCGCTCGTCTTTAATAGAAGTCGAGGGACGCCCCCTACTCTCTCCTATCCCCTCCAAACAGCCCTGCCGCAGCGTCACTGGAGAGCGGGGTTCAATTTCAGAGGGGTGGGCCCGGCCGGACACGGCTGGAGAAATCTCCGCTGCCACCAGTTTGCAGTCAGCCTCCAGAGAAAAAGAAAAAAAATTGCATCCTGTTTTTCAACTCGTTTCTTAAAATAATAAGTTCTCTCTCTCCCTTTTTGATGGTAAATGAACTTGAAGTAAAGGCCACCTTTTCAATGGAGTGCGCATAAATCGGTGCATTGGCCAACCAAGCAGCAGCGGTGAGTGGGACTTTCCGAACCATTAGAGGGAGGCTGGCCCACTGCCCGGCACTGAACCCTGTTTCCACCTCCAATGGAACACAAGATGAAGTTTTTTTCCTCTTTTGGATGGAAGAACAGAATGTGATCACATGACATGGTAAAATTGCCATGAGTAACGTGTCAGACGCCACGGCACTGTAGATGTAAAAGTGGACGGTGCAACCGGTGCAGCTGCACAGGGGCCCAGAAGCTGTCAGGGGCCCGTGTGTAGGAAGCTTTATGTAGATGGAGCCCCTCCTGCACAGTGACCGATTCACACAGTCTTCTTAAGCGGCATTGTTAATGACTTTGCCGAGTGCAAGGCCCGTAAGATGACCTTCTAATGGGCGAGTACAGGTTTGCCTTTGTTATCATGTTGTGCGATCAGGGATTTAAATCTACAGCAATATATTGTGCAGCTGCTGTAAGGGGCATGCTGTTAATTTGGCGTTAATGAATTTGCCACTCCGGCTGCTGTCCGTGGTGCTGATCGAAGGCCAGTTTGCAGGATGGGAGTCGCATTAGGAGCCTCTGGCTTCTAGTTCACAATTGCCTGAAGTGGTTGCGTGTGCCCGAGAGCTTGTGAGTGTGCGCGAGCGTGCTGCTTGTGTATGGGGCGAGGGCCCCGAGAAGAAAATGTGCACCGGGGGCCAAATCAAAATCGTGTTTTGCTGCTGATGTAGGAAGAGGGAGCGAGACAGCAACTGAAGCCTATTCATCTAAAGTCACCAGAGTCCATTAAAAAAAACATAGTCATTTTACCCTGACAGAACACGGAAGTTTGCTGGTCTACCGCTGCCTCGACCGGTTAATGTTTGTGGCATTGTGTGACTTTGGTGATTTCGAATTCACCAACATTTTTATAAATTGAGTCTGGTGGCTTCAGTTCCCTGTCAGAAACATGGACTCTAAGGCTGTCTCATGGCAGGGTAAACCGGCATAAAATATTCTCAATGTAACGTACACTTAAACTTTTAAACTGGTGGTGGCTGCTATTGTTCTCTTTTTCATGGAGATTTCTTGAACACAGTAGCAGCAACATAAGACCTAGGGATGTTGTTTTATTTACCATACCTTTACAGTGCCATTTACATGTAGCTAACCTTACTGCTGAAAAGCAAATACACTGTGACGGTGACGTACCACTTAGTCAAACCACACAGCATTTTCATCTTGTTTTATGAGATAAGAGCTCGCCGGCAAGAGGAATAATGAGGTGTCGGACAGAACAGTAGAATACAATGTTATTCGTGTGTGTGTGTGTGTAAGAGAGAGCCCTTGGGATTCTAGCTGCTGTAAGTAATAATATAAAGGAGATTCCAGGCCTGTGGACATGATCCTCTTACAAGCTACTGACAAATATACAGATCTCTGTTACTCTTTGCTGCACTGCACTCAAGCCTTTAATAACACAGCTGCCGTCCCTGACAAAAAAGAAAAAGAAAAGACTAAAACACCCCTTTTGGATTGATAAGCCCACTCTCCCTTCTTATTTCAGTCTAATTAGACCGAGTGTGAAACATCACCATCAGCTTCAGACAAATTGCTGCCGAGAGACTACAATGAGGAATTCTGTGAGGCAAACCTTTCATGATCCCTGTGGGAAAACGGAGCTGTTGCTCGTACAGCGTCACTAATTACGACAAAACGGCATTGATGAACGTATAAATATATATTATGGAATCATCAGTTTATGGAGAAATAAGGAAAGAGAAAGAATGTGAGTTGCAGGGTGGTCAATGAAAGAAACAGAAGATGTACTGCTGAATGTATGGAGTCCACAGTGTGCCACTAATGAGACTCTTCTAACTTGTAATTAATCATTGATTTCGATTAATAATACAATTATCTTTTTAAAAGGCTATTAAGAATGAATGAATTATATTAGTATATCAAAATATATTTTATTTAATTAATTAGACAAATTACTTTTATTTAATCACTATTATTTATTTCCTTATATTCGTCTTTAAATCGCTGATGAGTAATTCCATTATACGATGGAATCACAAAATACATTTTAAAGGCTATTAAAATGCATTAAATATATAAGTATATCAATGTTGCAAATGATCATTTAAAATGTTTCAAAATACATTTGAATTAATTATGTAGACCAATTCTTTTTCAAAATCAGTTATTCATTTCCTTAATCCTTATTTAAATCATGAATGTGTATTCCCCATTTGTAATGGGATTACTCATTCATGAGTCATGCTTACCAATAGTACTTTCTGTCACTCATTTGGATGCATCTGCTGTGTATATGCATATTCCATCTCACATCATGTCTTTCATTAATTTTAAGATGCAGAGTGCTCGCTAGAGATAAAGCCCAACCCCCATCAGCAGGAGTTGATGTGAGCAAAAAGGACGAGTTCATGAAGCCTTAACTTAAATGGAGATTTGAATACTTCAACAAGTATGTATATACTTTTATGTGTTCACTTCAATATCAGTTTTAATTCAACATGAACAAAGCCTGTGGTTTTTGTGGTGGCGCACTCCAGACTCCGTATAATCATCAGGGTGGCCAATAGGTGAGACATAATCACTTCCTGTGGCTCATCAGGGGAGGGGAGTGGAAGAGAGAGAGAGAGAGAGAAAGAGAGAGAGAGAGACAGACAAAAGCAGCATGACAAGCACTGTCCCATTTCTCACAATGTGTGGCTGTGGCCCCAAAACACACTTCCTGACATCAGCAGAAAGGAAATGCCTCCAATCTATAAAGGGAAATGCAGCCGAGACGCTGCAGGAGGGGGGGGGGGCTGATGGACCACCATTTTTACATTTCATTGGGTCCCGGAGCTGTTTAGATAGTCAGCTTAGGTGTAGTGCAATAACGGCATGCCGTTAACACTATTAATTAAGTAGTGTGTGTGAGGTAGAGGATGAGAGGACGCTGCATGCTGAGGATTATTAGAAGTACTTTCAATTGCGTTTTTTTTTATGCTTGTTAATATGACATTTCCCCTGGATATGGAAGCCAATTAAAAAACGGACTTCAATGGTGGGATGCCGACTACGAGCCCCCCCATTACAGACGAGTCACAGTTAGGTCACATGGAAGGTACGGCGCACGAAACAATCAACGACTAGAATGCTGCAAGCATGCAGCTGCATGCAGTCAGTACAGACACACCTGTTGCTGAGCAGTCTTTAGTGCTGCTGCGTCCACAGCACTATCACTTTCCTCAGCTTTTTAGATTTTGTGTGGCAATTTTGCTCAGTAAAAAAACAAACAAGTAAAACAGTGTTTCATTCAATTGCCATGCAGATTGTAACCTCCTGAAACCAAAGCAGTTTCAGGGCTTTTTTTCTCACATTTTTCTCTCTGTGGCCTTGATTTTCACTGCAGTATAAAAGTCCTGCACCTCTATGGAAACAGCACAATCATGACTAGGAGTAGAAAGGACTCAAAAATGTCTTTTGTGCAGAACAACACAGTTACAATGCCATAAATCACAGAAAAGAAAAAAAAGCAAGTTGAATTTCTTTGACAATATATTTTACAAAAACTGGAATCTCTACATCCAACATGTTTCCAAGTTGCCAAAAGTGTTACCAGTGTTGAGGCTCTACGAGCGCAGCATTTAATGCTTTTTACAGTATCTGGTTACTTCAAACGGTTTATTCCGGGGCTGTTTTTGATGAAATATCAATATATCAAATATAATACAATTTTCAGCTTTGTTTCGGTTACTTATTCTGATGGAAGCGTTCGTCACACGTGATGTGTTTGAGGACCCTCAAAAAGATGAAACTCTGAAGATTATGACAGCTTTTACAGCTTCTGGCTAGGATAAACGGTGTAGTTTTGGCGATTGTTTAAAATAAACGTTCTTTTCCATCCTGCCGGCAGGTTTTGGGGGTTCAAGGGTTTAAGCGAACTTTTGAAATGTCACCAAAAAGAAAAGCGAATTAGCTGCGTTTCCATCAACTGGAATGCTATAGGATGCACATTGGCTGTAATCCAGCAGTAAACCAAGTAGAAGAGAAACCATCCACGAGATGAAACATGGGGAGGAATTTGTTTCACTTGGGCAAGTTTTCATTTTACTGTCATGTCAGCTACTATTGGCCATGGTTCATGCTATCTGAAGATGAAGACTATACGAATACATTCGTTAAGAAGCCGATGGCAGAAACAGCTAATCAGTCATGGGTTAGATGTTGGCTAAGTCAGATCTTTTTTTGGCATAAGAGTTTCCATAATCCATTTAGTTTATGCAGGCGTAAAAACGTTTCTGCACAATTGAGGATGGTTTTTTTCTAATTACTTCCATTTTCATAATGTACACAAAATACATTAATAGAAAAAATAGCTATTGTAGCCGTTTAATGAAGAGGGGATACATCGCTAGGCTTAATTGTGCAAAAAGCTAAATCTATTCTTGTGATTTAATGCCAGGAGGAGAGATTACGCTTTTATACGCTGTGAAGTAAACCAGCAACTGTAATATGAAGATAAATTAGTGAGAATACTAGAGACAAATGTGTCCTTTACGATCCACAAATAAAAAAAAGATTGACTAAATAAGAGGCTATACCTATTTCCAACTTCAAGTTGATTGATTGTGATGTTTGCTTTTGGAAAGATTCCTGTGCCAATGGGAAAGCTGGACGTCTGACGTTTTCTGCCAGCACTGAAATGCAACACGTCCGTTTCAGTCAGAGAGGATTTAATTGGTTTGGACACGTCCCATGGAGGGATGGTATCCCATTGCTTTAATGTCAAACTAAATACTTTCCCCTTGTGAAGTCTTTGTCGTGCATGTGTACTCTTGAAAGCTCTGTTATGAACACGAACACAGTTAAGCGCATGCATGGGCGCTAAAGAAATACGGTTTCTCCTGCAGGAATCTCACTGTGCTCGCCGAGCGCTAGATGTCTATAGAGGTAGTAATGGCACCAGGTCATTGGTTATGATCATCAGCCCTCAGGTATGTTCATTTAATGCCATGACACAGTCTCACTCCCAACTCGTCAAAAAATACAGAGGCCCTGTGCTTCAAACTACGACGCTCTAGGTTCCCCTCTAGGCAGTTTAGGACGCATCAATGATGGGTTGTCAGTTTTCGTTCGCCTGTTTCATACATTGTGTATTTTCAAAGTAATCTACCGTGTTTACAGGAAACGTACAGTTTCAGGTTGTTACATGCATAGTGTATTTTCAAAATAATCAGTGTTTACAGGAAGCGTATAATTTCCGCTCTTAACATACAGTGTATTTTCAAAATAATCTTCCATGTTCACAGGAAATATACAGTTACGCTTGTTACATACTTCGTGTGATTTAAAAATAATGTTCCTTTTTATACAGGATACATACAGTTCCCTTTCCTTACATGCATACAGTGTATTTTCAAAATAATCCTAGGTGTTCACAGGAATCGTAGTTTCAGGTCGTTACATGCATACAGTGTATTTTCAAAATAATCTTCCAATGTAGGTCCACTTATTTTTTTAGTTTTAGAAAACAAAACTCCATGGTTAGGCTTAAGAAAAGATAGTGGTTTGGGTTAAAATATGTGTAGTATGTTTGTTTCATTAAATAAGTTAAATTGCAACTTAAGTGCACTGCTTGAGTTAAGTTTGTAAGTTACGTAAAAAAATTATGTTTAAATAAGTCAACATTGACATGGTTTCACACTGGACACGAACAGCGGTCTCTTGGGTGAAAGTCCTGTTTGTTAGACCCAACCTCCACCCTACGGGCGACTGTCTTGCTCTCTATACTACAAAAGTTGCTCTGAGCTTCTAATAGTGACGTGGATGGGTTTGCGTCGTATCAGACTAAACAAGCGTCGGTGTTTGATTAGCTGCGAGTGAGAAGGGGTTGTTGTGTGCGCTCGTGCCCTGCAGGTCGTATAGAGTGATCCGATCAATAGCTTAAATGCGAGGCTATTGAATTGCCCACAGAACAACAGTGTAGTAAGAGAGAGTCAATGAGAAAAAAATCAATCATCTCCATTCTAAACTTAAACACCCATGTTTAAACCTGGGTTTATTGGTCAGCAGCAACAGCACGGTGAAGGTCTGCCACTCGCTTCATGTCTGGACTCTAAACTCTACAATCTGCTGTTGTCGTCTTTCCAAACTACACATTTCAAGACCGTGACTGGACTTGAGGCAAATGCGTACTTTGTGTTTCTGTCTGCCTGTCACAGTGTTACATAGACTTATATGGCTGTCTCTACTGTCAGCGGTTTTTGTTAGCTAACCCTAATTAAAATGGGGGGGCAATGAAAACTTTGTACGACAGAAAATGACGCTGGATTCAAGAACAGTCTGGGAGTGAGCTAATTTGCAGTGGAAACTGGTAAAATGTCCCCCGTCGACGAGACGTGAAGTTAAGTGTCGTCTCTAGTGCAGTCAGCGGGGGTGGAAGGTTGCGGTGTTCCTTGGGTACTATACTTCAGTACGGTTTGAAGTGCTGATGTTTAACACTAACATTTCCAAAATAAGACTTTTCTCCACACAGTGTTTGAGGGAAACATTACACTTTCTACTCCAACACCTTCATCTGGCAGCTTCAGTTACAGCTCGTATTCATTTCGTCTTTTTCTTCCTCACCTTATCTATATGCATTTATTCCTCTCCTCTTTCAGTATTATTTCCTTCTGTCTTATTGTTTAATTACAGTGTATCTTACTTTACTTGCATTAGATACATCAGTAATATCACTTCTTCCCCTCATCACTTTTTTACATTTGTTCCCTTCATATTTTCTTTCCCCTTCCGCTTTGTCTCTCCTTTCTTCCTTTTATTCTTCCTTTTTCTTTTCATCCTTCTGTTTCCTATTGTCTTTCTTTATTGTGTTCCTTCCTCACATTATTCTTAATTTTTACTTCCATCCTTTCGTCTTTCTTACCTTTGTCCTTTCGTCTTATTTTCCTTCCCCCCTTAAGCCCCCCCTCATTCATGGTCTTTCATTCGTTTCTACCGTTTGTTCAGTTCGGTTCTTGTTGAACTCAAAGGAAACCATGAAAACTCAGATATTGGTTTACCTCGCTGTCAGACAGACCTTTCTGACGGGGAACTGAAGCTGTTACGTTACATTCTTCAAAGTCACCAGACTCCATTGACAAAAACAGTAATTTTACCTCACAGAACACGGGAGTATACATAACACCCGACTTAAAAAAATAAAAAACCTAACTCAGGGACCAGCAACCCGGAACCACTTGAGACTCCCATTCATCTCCCCGTTCCAAACAACACGGAGCTTTGCCGGTGTGTTGTTGTTTGGGAGAAGGCTCCTCTCGAGCCGTATGATGGATCTGGTTGGCCACAGCCTCTTACTGACCCGAATCCTATTTAGCACAGCGCCGGCCTATTTCACACTCGTACTCGAGAGTCTGGCAGCCAACCCAGCTGCCAGACTCCCGCCAACCTCCCATAAAGCCAAAAGAGAGATAGAGGGGGGAGAGACTGTAAATAAACAGTTCATTTTCAAATAATATCCAAACTCTTCCATTAATATTCATTGAAGGGCACAAGCAATCCTGAAGCCTGACCATGCAGAAAGAGAGGGAGGGAAGGGGTGGGGGGTTGTGACAGGGAGCGGGACAGGTACAGGGACAGGCTCAGACAGAGAGGAAAAGGGGAAAAGGAGAGAAAAGGGATGATGGATTGGAAAATACAGAGATGAAACTGAGAGCGGCGACATGTGTCCATGAATGGAACTTGACCTTGCCAACAGCTGTGCTTACTGACTTATGAGACAATTATCTCTCACCAAGCTCCTATTGGTGCCTCTCTTTAATAGCCCCAGCTGTGTGTGTGTGTGTGTGTGTGTGGGGGGGGGGGGGGGCATATTTGCCTCTCTGTCACAAAATGAAAGATCCGGGCCTTCAAGACTGAATCAAACCAAATTGGTTTCCTATCTAAAAATGCAGTTTGCAATACGCCGCCCCAGTGCTACCGTGGGTTGAAAAAAGTAAAGCTTAGCTAAGGCTAGCCATGGCTATGTACCTAGCTAGCTTCCACTTGATGTAGCTCTTTTGATGTAGCAGTCTTATTCTGTGAAACAAATGATAAATTCACATTCTGGTTTTAACCGAGCGGCAACCTCGGGTTCTGCCGAGTGAAGCCAATTCCACAGAGGTGCAGGACTTGTATATCACAGTGAAAATTAAGGCCAAAGATGGTAAAATGTGATGGGAGCAAAAAACACCCCGAAAAGGATTGTGGTTCTTACTCAATTTGGTGTTTCACCCAGCAACAGTTATCCAGTTTACAATAGTGTAACAAGGTGAGAAGCTGCAAATTGACACATTTCAGAAACTGGTAGGATGCTTGTTAACAGAGACCCACAAAGACCTGTTTTTGTCTTTTGTGGGGGGGGGGGGGGATCTCTAGAAGGACATAACAGTAGATGCCACATAGTTGTGGACATCATCTGAAAGCTGGGAACTTGAAGATGAATTTGAGATGCAGCTCAACAGTGTGTGTGTCGAGTGGTTCCCTATCGTGATAAAATAATTAATTGTATGTCAGGACATAGAAAATGATGATGGATGTATATGATGGACGTCTTGGAAGTTATTGCAACAATATTTAGATTTACACAATTCCAAGACCGTTACTGCAGCAATATTCAAATATGTAATTTTAGAATGGGAGAAAAAAACATTTGTAAAAAAAATAGCGGCTTGGTTTTGGCCCCAAACTGCATGGGATTGGTATAAAGTGACACGTCTGAAAGTGGCCGTTCTGAATGTAGAAACTTGAAAAATATTTTCTCCTCACAACTAACATCATTTGCAGGATGTGCTTCTTCGTATATATTTATTTATGATCCTGGCATATGCTCGCTTTCATGAGCACAGTACAAAGGCGTTGATGGTTTTGCCACATTCATATACTACCATCTGTGTGCTGGCTGCAAAAAACCTGGGAGAAACAGGGAGGACGTCAGTTTTTTCTTTCCCCACCTGAGGCTGGGTTTGAACTGCCTATTTCACTCCTCCCGCCGCGCGTTGTGGAGACAGTTCTGAAACTCATTTTGAAGATAACAGGGCTCTAAAAGTGGTACGTTCGGGGTTGTGTTTGCTTTGACTGATGGGTCTCTAAGAGAGGGCTCACATCATCTCATCTCCCCAAGTCTTCTGGCTCCTAAAACAAACACTGACGAGGTGGCAGCAGCAGCAGCAGCAGCAGCAGGTGAACCTAAATCCACTATATCCTTGTTTTTCTACACATCCGCAAACCTAACAGTTAAACGTTACAAAGGTTGCATTTTGCAGCGTGAATATAACAATAACTGTATTGTTTTGTCCTCCTCAGCCCAAACACATGGTCCAATATCGGCTTAGACGTACTCCGTCTGCACTAATAGGCCAAGTTGGATCAGCAGAGTGGTGTTCTTTTACACATCGTGTCACAGTATTCAGGAGAGTGTTTAGGGACACTGAACCGGTCTCCGTCTCTGACGAGAACACACTCTGTAGTGGACGGAGGACAGAATTGTCCCTAACAATCTTTGAGCAAACTTGCTCACATTTTCTTTGGAGTGAAGTCATATTGGGTAATTCTGATGAACCCTCCCTGGAAGCTGGGTCTCCAAGACAACCTAGCACGCTAGCATTTGACTGGCTGGAGCAACCTGAAGGCTCGCGACACATGCAAATATCACACTGCAGGGCCGTCCCCATCCAGCGTTTGGAGAACGCCGCTTGTTCCCCATGTAATATTTTCCGAAACCTAACGACGTATTTCACGATATTTTCCAAAACCTAACCAAGTAGTTTTGTTGCCTCAACCTAACTTAAGTTGTTTCCAGGGAAGACGGGAGTTTATTTTGAAAAGACCGTAACTAGCAAAAATGGACACGTGTTTTGCTGTTCTTTCGTATGAAAACGCCCGAAAAATGAGGAATTACTTTCGTAAGACAACATAGGAACCGTTGTATGAAGATACGTTGCATACGAACAGACACAGAGACAGCTTTGTTTCTCTACTCCGGTTTGCTTCCCACTGAAACGCTCAGGGAAGAAGCCGCGAGCTGCACTTCATCGGAGGAGGGGAGTCGACATGTGTGTGAACCGTAGGCCGTGCGGTGCTGAGATTTATGCCTGATCAGAAGTGTTTTCATTTAGTTGTGTTTTCGATGAGGCGCAACACACAGCTGCTACACTAAACTTTGTCTCGTCCAGAAGGAGTCCCAAGAGGGTTCTGTGTGTGAATAATGTAATACACAGCAGACTATAGGGCAGATGGATTTTCTTGAAATATTACAACTTTATTCTGGTAATATTACGACTTTCTTTTTTTTTCAAAATATGACAACGATATTTTTGAGTTCTCCAAATGAGCAGAAAGTTTTGAACATCTTGCTAAAAACACATACAAGCTACATCTCACATGCATGAATGTATCACTGAGGTGCACATTTAAAAGCAGTTACTTCCCCTCACTAAAGACACAGAAGAGGTGGGAGGACTAAATCCTTCCTACATGCATTGATTGAGCAGATGACATTTGATCTACAGGAGAATAAGTATTTGAAAGCAACACAGTGTGACTGAGAGCCTTGCTATAGTATATTCCATTATATACAGTATATATATATATATATATATATATATAGATTTTGAATTGTCACCTAAATTTAGTGTTTTCCTTTACATCAATAAAGGCGTTTCCGCCCGAAATGTGGTTTTAGATGCTCAAAATGTTTGTGCTCAAAATAATATGCCCCCCCTTTTTAAAAGTACAACCTACACACCCGTGGTTTGCCAACTTGTCCCACTTCCCCTTTGTGAAACTTTGTTGACTTTTCTTTTCCTCCGGTGAGTGCCAAGAATAGCTGCTCACAAGAGTCTGCTGCAGTGCCCTCACACTCAGTCATTCAAGCACTATCACACAGACTCACTTCTTTCCACACAGCAGCAGAGTTTGGCCCTCAAACTGATATACAGGAAGTCACAGAAACACGTTTGTATTCATTTATCTTTGTAATTATAGCCTTTATGGAAATGTAAGTGTGTCTGCCATTGTATTCCATCCTTTATCCTTTCTGTCTGCCTCGCAGAGCACTTTGTAATTGCTAGTTTTAAAAAGCGCCACATAAATAACCTTTATTATCATTATTATCAGATTAACAGATTAAACCTTCATTCCACAACATGAGACTAATGGCCTCCAATCTAGCGTTAAACATTACAATTACACAGACGGATCAAAACTAAGAGCCAATCAGCTCTTTGATTAGGCGACGGCTGGGCGGTTTCCCATCATGCCCTGGGTCTGCCGGTTGGTGAAGATCGGCCGTGCCGCCGGCTTCTAAAAGACGATCTTGTGAGAGGTTAGCGTCTCTCAGCGCGCAGCAAAAAGGCCCCGTCAGCCTGGGTTTCACTTTCTCACTGCAAACTCACGTTTGTTTGTTTGTAGAACAATAAGCTACTCAGAATAGCCAGAATGTGAATACATGACTTTGTTTTTTTCCTTTTTCTAATACCGATAGCATAAAAAGTCCTCTGTGTGAAGTTCTCCAGCGTGAGCGAGTGTAATTTATTCCCGTCATGCTGCTCAGAGAAATCGCAGTCTCTCTCTTAAGCACGCTCCTGCTGATAATCGAGCTAATGGCTAACGCTAACAGAGGTCGCGTTGACCTGCGTTATGATTCCATGATACCGCTATCATGTGTTCATGTGTAATCTTGTAAAAAGGTAGTTTTTGGCAAAAAAAAATTAAAAATTTAATAAAAACTGTTTTCACAGCAATATAAAATAATTAGAGGGAATTATGACCTGTTTAACTTCCTAACACTAAGCAGTTTATGAATCATAGTTAATACTTCTACTGCCAAGACACTATGAATATAGCTTCCCATCCTTTTTTCATCTCCATGACATCAGCTGTGTCTCGGCTGTGCGTTAACACCGGCGTGGTTTACTGAGGGAGGACCGATGACGCCTGGATGAAACACCCGCTCCTCTGCATCGGCCCCGCCCGCTCACCGCTCGCCCTCCGTCTGCGCCTCCCTCGCACGCAAACGCACACTGTTCCTGCTTCCTGCTGCAGGACACACATCTGCGCGGGATTATCAGATTAGCAGCTGGAGATTTTCCCTGACGGGTTCCTGTGTGTGTGTGTGTGTGTGTGTGTGTGTGTGTGTGTGTGTGACGGAGAGAGTGAATTAGGGCACTTGGATGGCGCAGTTGCGACTGGGTTTTTGTTTTGTTTTTGCCCATGAAAACTCACCGTCCACCTGTAGAGTGTGTGTGTG
>NW_022280034.1:15739459-15786968 GCF_004355925.1 Anarrhichthys ocellatus
CCCCCCCCCCCAAAAAAAAAAAAAACACCCTCACTCTCAATCATCTCACAAAATTCCAGTGAAAAGTAAAAGAAAAACATTTATCTGATGCACCTGCCCCCCTACGGAGACACCAATGACGCCCATAACTCACCTGATATGCAGACGATCACATTGGCGTGAAGAATGATCAATATTTCCCAAATTATATCCATCCTCTGTCTTCATTCCACGTGCATTACGCACAGATCAGAAAAGATTCGAAAGGAGGAAACGGGGTTCTTTCTCTTTCAGTTGCGGATGTCCTGCTGTCTCAGGCTGAATCCCGCTGTACACCTTCCACCAGGTATTTTGCACACCAGACGCATAGCAGGTGATCAAAGCCTATAAGGAATAAATGTAACAATTCCAGAGGTGGTGGTGGGGAGGGGGGAGAGGGGGGTGGAGAAAAAAAATGGATGAACTCCAAGAGAAAACAGCCGAGCAAGGGACGCTGATCCTCCTGTCAGTTCACTGTATTATTCCAGTGCGCCCTTAGAACGCGACACGTCCGCCCATCCATCCGGCGCCGTTTCACAGAGTGGGCATCCCGTTCTCACCGCGGAGAGTCGCACATGATCGTGTCAGTGTGGAGCTCTGTGTGGAGAGGGAGAGAGGGAGAGTATAGTTTAATGAGGTGGGGCAGCTGTGGGATCGGACTAACACCTGGAGACGCCTCGCAACTCAGAAACTCGCATCGCCAGGTGGCGATCCTCCGATCCAGACTTTTCCGCCGTCTCTGACGAGGGAACCGAGCGTCGAGCAGCGCAGAATGAAAGTAAGACTTCCTGTGCGGACTGTCAAAATTAAGGCTTCCGGACGGTATACTTCGACTGTTCCCTCATTACCGTTTCCCCCATCTCATATAGCAATGATGACAAATAATAACAAATAGTGTAAGTAAAAGGTGCAAAGAAAACATCAGGAAACATAAAATGTACTCCATAAAGAGACTCAAATTCTAGTAATAATGTGATGATAGTCAATCAAATAGGTGTGTCCACATTATTAAGTTCAAGACTTTCATTATTTTTGCTACTCATTGAAGCACTGAAACCCTCGTTATCACACTGAGCACTAACACATTCCCCTTTTAATTCTTGTCACGGCCGTTTCCCTAATCCATGCTTTTAATTTGTACACACATCCACCTGATTTCCGGTCAGGCTCCGACTAACTGTGTTGAGCTTGATGCAAGGTTTGCTTCGCTTGCCATCCCACCACACACCCAGGGCACACGCGCGCACACACACGGCACGCACGCGTGCACACGACTAGAGTGCGGATTCTTCGAAGTTAACAGCGCAGATATTAGTCCGGATGTTCGAAGTGTGTTTAATGACAGGGAAATAAAACACACTTACAGCAGACCGGAGGCAAATGTTCACGGCACAGAAAAAAAAGAAAGAGATCGGGGAAGGAAACTCCGAACCGCGCAGCTTTTGACGCACCAGAGAATGATCCGTCCTGGAAACGGGACTCTGCGTTGAGAACTAAAAGTAGACAACGGAAGACGATTAATTAAAGCAATCCAACTTGGCAATAAAAAAGATTTAAAAAAGACAATCTGTCCTCAGAGGAATCGATGGTAATAATGAGCCAGGAACTAATAAAACTCCAAACGTGAGGAATGGTGCATCACAGACGCTCTGTGTCCTCACTAACGGCTCACAGTAGTGGTCTTGGCGGCTGCTCCAGTCTGGCACAGGGCACCCAGCGATGCCATCCAGGTCTGCGGATATGGCTCAGTGTACGCTATTAGGGATTCACGAGGAGCAGCGGGGCGCGCGGCCAAATGCAGCGGATGCGCGCACACTGGCGGGCGGGCGGGCGGGCGGAGGGGGGGGGGATGATGAAAACCGCGCACTGCAGGAGAAAACAAACATGTGTTTAGGTGTTGAAATATTTGTTGTGTTGAATGCAAACCGTTTGAGAGAAAGAAGGCAAAAGACACGTGTGGTATCACAGTGGGGTTGACTACAGAAAAAGCAGGTTTTGGCTGCAAGGGAGATTTTGAGCAAATATCGAAAAGACACAAAAACACAGTAAGGGAGAGATGAGAGAGTGTCAACAATCAAGATCATGTCCAGAGGACTGCCAGTCTCTTTACCAACTAAAACTTCCATGTTCGCAGGAAACATAGTTTCCCCTGTTATATCCAGTGTCTTTTCAAAATAAACTTTAATGTTCACAGGTAACGTAGCGTTTCCGCTGTTATATCCATAGTGTCTTTACAAAATAAGTGTCCAGGTTCACAGGAAACACAGTTTTCGCTCATTACTATCATACAGGCTCTTTTCAAAATAAACTTCCACCATAGTTTTACTTACTTTTTAGGTGTACTTGGTTAGGTTTAGACCACAAAAGTACTTGGTTCGGCTTCGGGAAAGTGGTTCAGGTTAAAATATGTATGTTTGTTACATAAAATAAATGCGATTGTTCCTTGTGCTACGTATGCAGCGCTAGGTAAGTTACGTAACAAAAGTGATGTAAAATAAGCCAACGTCAGGTTGGTTTCAGAAGGGACACAAACAGGTGAAAGTTTGTGATGTTTGACCAAACCAAGCTTCCGATAAACAGCCATTATGAACAGGAGTGATTTAAGGCAAGAAAAACATTGTTTATAGGGCCATATGGCTAATGTTTTAAGACAGACTTGAAAAAATGTGAACCTACCGTTTAACCATCACTAATGTACCCCCATAAGTTGTACGTCAGTAGAAATAAATGGGCTTGAGTAAGTTGTAACGGGTTGTATATGGACCCAAATGCAACACACAGGATTCCAGAGATCTTTGGCTTTTATTGCTAACTTCAAATATAGCAGGCAGAGTTCAAGCAGGGTCAGGATCAGAAGGCTGGTGGGTTTACCGGGAGTCAGGCAAGGCGGGTAGAACAGGGGCAGGCAGGATCGGTAACAGGAGATCAGTCCGTGAGAGTGTGCTGGAGAGTCTGGCATAGAACCGAAGAACAATCTGGCAAATGTGTCTGGGAGGCAGGAGTCTATATAGGGGCTTGATTACTGATCAGAGGCAGGTGAGTGAACAGGTGAAGGGAGTTTAGACTAATGAGGAGGGAGTGACTGACAATAAGAGTGAGGAGGGTGTGGAGCTGAACTGTGACAGAACCCCCCCTTTAAGGGACGGCTCTCGACGTCCCAAAAACAACCACAACCAAGCCGGGTGGGCGGAGGGGTCCTGGAGGAGGGCTAATATTCCTCCGTTATCACCATCATCGGTGGGTGAGTTGTCCGGGCCAGAAGGCGGCTTCTCTTCATCCTCCCTAACGTCTGAAGCTACAGATGGAAGAGAGGGAACAGAGTCTAGCTGGGTAGCCCCAGTGGGCACAGGACCCTTGGAGGGCTGGTCAGGATGGCGGCGGTGAAACTCCCTGATGAGAGGGGCATCCAAAACGTGTCGAGCTGGGACCCAGGATCTTTCTTCTGGACCGTAGCCCTCCCAGTCGACCAGGTATTGCAGGCCTCTCCCACGGCGACGGGAACGAAGCAGGCGGCGAACCGTGTAGGTAAGCCCTCCATCGATGAATCGAGGTGGTGGCGGAGGCTGTACAGCAGGAACCAGTGGGCACTCTCGAACCGGCTTCAACTTGGAGACGTGGAATGACGGGTGGACCTGCATGGTCCGGGGCAGCTTGAGCCTCACTGCTGCTGGATTGATGACCTTCAGGATCTCGAATGGCCCAATGAACCTGGGTGCCAACTTCTTAGACTCTACCCGCAAGGGTAGGTCCTGGGTCGATAGCCACACCTTCTGACCAGCCTGGTAGATGGGGGCTTTGGAGCGACGCCGGTTGGCCGCTGTCGAGTACCGGTTGGCTGATCGGACGAGCGCAACTCTGGCCTCGGTCCAGGTACGGCGGCAGCGGCGGACGAAGGCTTGGGCAGAGGGGGAGGAAACCTCTTTCTCCAGGGCCGAAAACAGTGGCGGTTGAAAACCGTAGGCGCACTGAAACGGGGACATTCCAGTGGCAGAGCTGGTCAGGGTGTTGTGGGCGTACTCCACCCACAGGAGCTGCTGGGACCAGGACGATGGATGCTTGGAGACCAAGCACCGTAGAGCCGTCTCCATCTCCTGGTTCTTGCGCTCAGTCTGGCCGTTAGATTGTGGGTGGTAGCCAGATGACAGGCTGGCTGTGGCCCCGATGAGTGCACAGAACTCCCTCCAGAACACGGATGTAAACTGAGGTCCCCGGTCAGAAACCACGTCAGTGGGGAGACCATGGAGCCGGAAGACATGCAGCAGGACCAGCTCAGCAGTCTCTTTAGCCGAGGGGAGCTTGGGCAAGGGTACAAAGTGGGCCATCTTGCTGAACCGATCTACCACTGTCAGGATGGTGGTATGTTTGTTGGACAGTGGTAGACTGGTAACAAAGTCCAAGGAGATGTGGGACCAGGGCCGATGGGGCACAGACAGAGGTTGCAGGAAACCAGCGGGAGCCTGGTTGGATGGTTGCAGACAGGACAGGCATTGATTAACTCCTTTCTCCAGAGTAGCCCACCAGAACCTCTGCCGCAGAGCATCCCTGGTACGCTGGCTCCCGGGGTGGCAAGTGAGTTTGGAGCTGTGGGCCTACTGGAGGACGTCGGACCTCAGGGTCTGAGGGACGAACAGGCGGTCAGGAGCTAGGACTGGGCTGGTCCTCCAGGGCGGCCTTGACTCTCTCCTCTACCTCCCAGGTGACTGAAGCAACCAAGACAGGGGCAGAAAGGATATTGTCTTTGCAAGGGATGGAATCGCCCTTATCAACAAACTGGCAGGACAGGGCGTCAGGCTTGACGTTGCGGGTACCGGGCCGGTAACAGAGGGAAAAGTTGAATCGGGTAAAAAACAGGGACCATCTGGCTTGCCGAGAGTTCAGTCTCTTGGCAGACTGAGTGTACTCGAGGTTCTTGTGATCAGTCCATACCAAAAAGGGCAGGCTCGTCCCCTCAAGCCAGTGACGCCACTCCTCAAGGGCCAGCTTAACAGCTCTCGGTTACCAATGTCATAGTTCCTTTCAGCAGGTGAGAGCCGCCTAGAAAAGAATGCACAGGGGTGGAGTTTCAGGTCGCTGGCAGCCCGCTGGGATAGGATGGCCCCCACCCTAACATCGGCGGCATCCACCTCCACAACAAACTGTCTCTCTGGGTCAGGGACTTGGAGGATAAGGGCAGAGGTAAACCGGGCCTTAAGGTTCTGGAAGGCCTCCTCAGCCGAGGGTGACCACTGGAACAGCACTTTGGATGAGGTAAGGGCCGTGAGTGGGGCAGCCACGGTGCTATAGCCATGGATGAACCTCCGGTAGAAGTTAGCAAACCCCAGGAATCGTTGCTGTAACGGGTGTAGTTAGGACCCAGGAGCAGTACGACAACACCAGGACTGGTATGATTTGAGTTCTTTATTTGTAACACACGACAGGCAGAAGATTCTCTTGAAGAATCCGACAGGTTTCTCGTGGTCAAGGACAGAAGGGCTGAGTAAGTTACCATGACAGAGGCAAGGCGAGGTAGTCCGGGACAGGCAGGGTCGGCAACCGGGAATCAGTCCATGGGTGAGTGCGGGAAAGTTGAGCATGAATGCAAAGAACGATCTGGCAGTGAGTGTGTCTGAGGCAGGGGTTTAAATAGTGAAGAGGCAGAGTGAGCAGGTGAGAGTGATGAGCTGAAGAGGTGAGTGTGACTGGCAGGTGCACTGAATGAACTAATTAGGTGAGTGAAAGGTGGATAGAAGTGACAGAGCTGTGACAGTTGCAGCTGTTTACATGAGTCAGGGACGGGCCAGGACGTAACAGCTGACACCTTGGCTGGATCCATCTGCGATGTACCCCAGGAAGGAGACAGATGAGGCGTGGAATTCACACTTCTCTGCCTTAACGAACAGAGAATTCTTTAGGAGGCGTTGAAGGACTGCTTGGACATGGTGAATGTGCTCCTCTTGGGACCTGGAGAAAATCAGAATGTCGTCAAGGTAGACGAACACCTGTTTGTTTAACATGTCTCTCAGCACATCATTCACCAGGGCCTGGAAGACAGCTGGGGCATTGGTGAGACCGAAGGGCATGACCAGGTATTCATAATGTCCAGTGGGGGTGTTGAAAGCCGTCTTCCACTCGTCACCCTCTCGGATCCGGACCAAATGATAGGCGTTACGCAGGTCTAGCTTGGTGAAGATGGTAGCCCCCCGCAGCAACTCAAAGGCAGAAGAGATGAGTGGGAGTGGGTAGCGGTTCTTGATGGTAATGTCGTTGAGGCCCCTGTAGTCAATGAAAGGCCTCAGTGACTTGTCCTTTCCCACGAAGAAGAACCCTGCACCAGCAGGTGAAGAAGAGGGACGGATGATCCCAGCAGGTAGAGAGGAATTTATGTATGCCTCCATGGTCTCTCTTTCAGGTGCAGATAAGGAATACAGGCGACCCCTGGGTGGAGTGGTACCTGGTTGCAGGTCAATGGCGCAATTGTAGGGGCAATGTGGAGGCAGAGATGAGGCCCTGACCTTACTGAATACCTCCTGATAGTCATGGTATTCAGTAGGCACCCCTGACAGGTCCGAAGCAGAGCTGGAACAGACTGACTGCCGGGGTGCAGCAGCTTGTTTCAGGCAAATCAGGTGACAGGATGAGCTCCACCCCAGGATGGCTCCTGTGGCCCAGTCTATGTGGGGGTTATGGCGGCAGAGCCAGGAGTAACCCAGGATTAATGGATGCTGGGGTGACCGCAGGATAAGAAACCGGATAGTCTCATGGTGGTTACCAGACAGGAGCATACGGATTGGCATGGTCTGGTGAGTCACTGTCCCCAGTAGGTGGCCATCTAGGGCACTGGCAGGAATAGGGCATGGCAGAGGTACCCGGTTGATACCCAGCTGACGGGCTAGGTCCTCATCAATGATGCTGTCGTCAGCGCCAGAATCAATGAGCGTGGGTTTACCGGGAGTCAGGCAAGGCGGGTAAAACAGGGGCAGGCAGGGTTTCCAGATACGGCAGGCAGAGTTAATCAAGATCAGGATCAGAAGGCGGGTGGGTTTACCGGGAGTCAGGCAAGGCGGGTAGAACAGGGGCAGGCAGGATCGGTAACAGGAGATCAGTCCGTGAGAGTGTGCTGGAGAGTCTGGCATAGAACCGAAGAACAATCTGGCAAATGTGTCTGGGAGGCAGGAGTCTATATAGGGGCTTGATTACTGATCAGAGGCAGGTGAGTGAACAGGTGAAGGGACTAATGAGGAGGGAGTGACTGACAATAAGAGTGAGGAGGGTGTGGAGCTGAACTGTGACAAAAGTAGTGAGAGACGGCTTTGGTCGTGTCATGGGATTCTTTGACAATACGAAATTCACAGAATAGCACCAGCCTTGTACAATATTGGATACTGTGTATACTGGATAATACAGATATTAGTCAAACACATGTACTTCTATATTCTGGCAAGCACATGCAGGTCTCTATTGATCCCTCCTCGTCGATAACAGGGCTTAGTGTAGGATCTCTCTGTTCATTTGAATGGAAACCACTAGTGTGAAGCTCACTGTACTCAGCAGCCTAGCTGGGGCAAAAAAAAAACATTCAGCGTAAGGAAATAAAAAGCCTATTACTTCACCTGTTATTTTCTTTGGCACAGGCTTCTGAAAACCCAGAATTTTGTCACAAGGTGTTGTGGTGTTTGAAGGACGCAACGCTATGATTTTCCTCCATTTATCCCTTCCCACTTGTGGCCCCTGTGATGTTGCGAGTAACAAAGGCTGGGCAGGAGGTAGAGAATGACGGGCAATCAATACCATACACAGCCTGCTTTCTTCAAGTGCCACTTTCCCACATCAGAGAGGTACATCCCTGCAGAATCTCCCGTCCCTTTGGACCCGAATGCTTTTACCCGTCAAGTCTCATCTGGTGTCTCTTTCCCACCATGTGGGCCCGCGTAAGGAGGGCCTTTCAAATGTTACATCCTCCTGGAAGCAAACAATACTGTATTCTGTTTTGAACTACGGATAGGATTGTTATTCAGCAGACAGTGGCATCTGTGTTGCTGGCGTGGGGAAGGAAATCGCTCGTCCCACGTTCCCTTTTCTAATCGGATTCCCCCATCCCTCCACTCCTCATTCATTTAATGACATGCTCTATCAAATATAGACTGATCATGACCTCGGATCACGTTAAGACACATCTCGTAAAGGAATGGGAGACAGTTGAGGCTCATGTTTTTCAAAGAAGGTTCGGACGCTTTCCAGGGAGGGAGATGTCAACTCAGTTATGTCTTACCTTCAAACTTTAAATTGGCCATAATGGTAGACTTTCAGAACTTCAGAAATCCCTCCTTTAGCTAAACTAGTTAGGTCCCTGGTGGGTCGTCGGGATGCTTTGAACGGGGAACCTGTGGAAGTTGCAGAGCATCATGGAGTCCATGTTGAGCCTCTTCATACCTGTTGAGGAAGAACAGCCGATGTCATTGCGAGGGTGTTTGTGTGGGGGTCCTCGTTGATGTGGACCCCGAGGAACCTGAAGCTGCTGACTCACCACCGTGCTCGGGTAGTGTCCTTCTACCTGTCTCTTCCTTTAGTCCACAATCAGTTTTTGCTGCCGTTGGGATGGAGGTTGTTGTCCTGGCACAAAAGGGTTCTGACCTCATCTCTGTAGGCCATCTCGACGCCGTCTGTGATCAGCCGATGTCAGCAAACTTAATGATGGCGTCGGAGCTGTGGGTGACCACGCAGACGTGCGAGAATAGGGAGTACAGGAGAGGGCAGAGGGGCTCTGGTGTTGAGAGCCAGGCTGGAGATTGTGGTGGGGGTCTATCCGCACTGCCTGCGGTCTGTCCAGTCAGGAGGTTTAGGATCCAATCACAGAGGGCGGTGTTGAGCCCCAGGTCTCTGAGCTGATCTACAGTCAATGAACTGCATTCACACGTGTTCCTCTGGTCCAGCTGGGAGAGGTAAGTGTGAAGGGTCAAGGCGGTGGCGTTGTAAATCTGTTTGGCCTGTGAGCAAATTGAAATGGGTCCAGTGAGTCAGAAAGAGAGGAGGAAGATTTTGACTTACCGCTCAAAAGCACTTCCCGATGGTGGAGACTCTGCCTTTACATGTGAGGATGTGACACACTGATGCCGTGTCTGTAGTTTATCGTACTTTCTTTCAATATCTTTCCAGCAAATGAAATATGTGAACTTGATTGAGCTGCCCCCTAAACAGCGATGATTTCATTCAGCAGATGTGTCTTTGACTTATACTACCTTACTTTTGTTTAGTAACATACGTACAAAGCTAACACCGCATACGTAGGTTACCGAATAAGCATATTTATTTTATGTTACAGACTTACTTATTTCAACACGAACCACGATGTTTACCTAAACCTAAGACTATTGTTGCCAAGTAAACTTAAAAACTAATCAAACCTCTTATTAAGACACTGTATGGATGTAACGAGTGGAAACCTTACGTTTCCTGTGAATACGCAAGTTTATTTTGACAAATCACTAATTGTGTAACGAAATGGAAACTGACACGTCCAAAACTAGGGTGACTTAGCATAAGGTTAGTTTGAGGCTACCAGTTATTTTGGCCATTAACTTGAATCTTTGTATTAACTATAACACCTAATATACCAACAAGACATCAGAGAAACATAATGAAAACACATATTGATGTTTAAAAGGGCCAAAAATAAGACAGTGCTGTGATACATTTGCTGGCACACATTCTCTGCACTCTATGCTACTTGCAATTAAAAGTTTGAGAAGTTCCCTAATTCCTTTTGTAGACTTCATTCCAGATACTAGGGGGCAGGCAGATGTTAGGATCAACTCCAACATGATCAAGAGGTGTACTCTCGCTCTGAACAGAGCAATTAATATTATGATCCCTTTAAACTCTTGGATGTGCAGTTGTGCCTTCCAGGCTGCACAGTTAAACAGCATCACAGCAACTTCTGGAGCAGCGGAGAGGAGTTCATGAGACATGGACCATGTCTGTCTCAGGGTTAAGACATGGTACGAATGTCACATTTTCCCTGATGTCCACTGGAGCAAAAGCAGTCTGCTCCTACAGCAGACACATTTTCATTTTCAGTAATATACGTACGTATTATATTGTTTTGCGTTCGTTGGTTATGGAAGCCCTGGGAGGCCAATGAGGATTAAAAATAATTCTGGTGATTTATTTTTTTGCGTGTCTTCTAAATAGTTTTGACTCCTTTTATGGATCATTTTTCAGTTTTACTTTTTTTCCCCACGTGTTTGTTGTTGTGATACACATTTTGGCCACAAGAGGTTGAAGTGCAAAAATGAGAGATCATGTAACTCCTGTTTTACTCAACGTGCACTGGCTCGCTGAGTCTTTTGATTTGAGTTTTTTTGTTGTCATTTTAAGATCATAGAAACCCTCATCTTCTCCCTTTCTCCTTGCTTTTTAATTGTAAAGTGTTTTGGGACTGAAATGAAAAAAAAACAATACATGATTCCATTCAATGGTCGCAATTTATTTGCTAAAAGCGTTTCCATTTTAACCACTTCAGCTCCTTTCAGTGCTTCAACTGCAGCTGCTTTAAATGAGTCAGCGTCAAGTATTATTACCTCTTTTAAAAAATAAACATGTAAAAACATTTACACGGTGTCTTATGTCATATTGTCAATTTTTCAGCTCAAGCGCCGACACTCAAGCTTACTGCAACATTTTGCCTAAAATTGTGTCACATAGCGAAGGACAAAAAAACAAATCTCATTATACCGTGTTGACAAAGTAGGATGTGAGCATATTGTTCCAGATTAAAAACAGCTTTTCAAACTAAACAGCTGAATCTACTAAGAGGCATTATGAGATGAGCAATAGTTATGATACAGAGCTTGGTGCTCAGATTCTGAAATACATATGTCGATGATATATCCCATGCTGGCTAATGTGGAAGCATAAATACTAAGGGGACGACGGAAACTGAATTTTGAATGCTAATTTGTGGTGCCGCTGTGTGATCACATCTCAAGACGCCAGTTCGGATGAAGGATTATGAATGGCAGAAAGCCAATATGTGACAGTCAAAGCTCCAGCCAGAGTTTACGCACTTTCATAGTCCGCAGGTAAGGCTGTGCTCGCAGTGGCCCGGTCGATATTCTCGTGGTTCAGAGGCCAAATTTATGCAGATGAAAGACACTAATTATGCCCATACCCATGTGGGGGAAGAATGACTGGGTTGCTAATGGGAAAATCAAAACACATTAAGGACAGCCAAATGATTTTATTTTTTCTTCAATGACTTCGCCTTCTCAGAAACAGATGGAGAATGGAGGGCAGAGAGAGAGCGAGAGAGAGAGGGATTAGCTGCACGGAGGAGAGGTTGAGAGAAATGCAACATGTTGAAGGATTTCATTTGGGCTAATTATGATTAATTCTGAATATGTCTGTTAGAAGACGGCCGGGTCTCACTATTCAGCCTTGGTTTTGTTTTTCTCACGCGGTGACAGTCGCGTTGCAGCTGTGAACAGAAAGCTTTGCGCTCGGAAGTGTCCGTCATAGAGAGGATAAAAAACAGCACTGCTTGTGTGAGAAACCGTAGTGAAGGCTTAAACCAAGAGTAGACACCCCCAGGAGAATAGAGGGGAAAAATTAACAAATAGATATCACCATGAAACTTCCTTTAATACAAATATTTTTTGTTTTATAAGTTTCTTGAAATTCTATGTTTAAAGACGTAAATAAGGCATTAGGCTTATTATTGTCTTATTAAATATGTGCTAACTTTTATACATTTCCTGAACAGAAATCTCAACATTGGATAAAGCCAGGCTCAAAATCATTTTTATTTTGTTGACATATTAGAGTCAAAAGTTTTTACTCAGTGAATATTGGAAATCTCAATAAATCTGAAAATACTGTCAACAGCCATAAATTCTTTTTTTTAAAATCAGGCTATGAATGATATGTGAACAAACCCCTCTTTAATACCCTTAAAGAGAGGAATGAAAGTGTAAAGTTTGGTGTATGTAAGAGCTGCTGAAGTGGAGATTTCTGGCTCAGAGTCTGAGAAAAAACTCATTTAGAGAAAATGGCCTTCAAAGAGATTTTTTGCAAAATTATACATTTTGAAGATACTACAGGTGAAAAGGGAAAAGTTTTCTGAAATATTATGTTTAAATATGCAAATGAGGCATTATTTAACTCTAACTTTATGTGGCTGCAAAAAGACAAAGTAGAAAATATTAAAATCAAATCTTTAATGTGTATTTTGGATGTTTTCTTTCCACTCGTCTGAAAGAAGACATGTCACGAAAGCAAAATAGCACAAAATCTTTCAAATTGACTAGTGCATGAAAAAAAGATGTTTTTTTGCCTGAGGTGCCTCGCATTCAATTTGCATAATAGATTTAATTCATCTTTGAGGTTGACATATCTGTAATATGAAGACAGTGTCAGTGTGTGCAAGAATACACAGAATTCCACCAAACTGCTGAAAATCTGAGAGCCGGTCAAAGTAACACTGATATCTTATAATCTTCACGTGTGGCGTCTATTTGTAGCTTACGTTCGCCCTCCAAGCGGAGGCTGTAAGGTCCGTTTTGATAGTTTGCTCATTGGCTCGGGCTTGCGAGACGAGGGAACGTTGCGGTTATTTTTGCTTCGTTGTGAGGGGAGCGTGCGGGCCACCCCAGGGGTGCAGTGCTTTAGTTGGCGACTGCGGCAGCTTGTGAAAGCCCAAGTTACAGGGCGTTGGTGGAGCACTGGGTCAGGGTGGTTCCCCGGGGATCAGACGCCTGGGCTGGGGGTTTGCACCTCTGAGTGAATTTGAGCTAACCGCTTACTGAAGGTCTATCTTCCGGAGCTGAATGCGCTCCTCCCGGCAAAGTGGCTGCGTGGAAGACAAGGCGAGGGTGCCAGCCCTTTTCTTGTTTATGCCACGTTGTGTTTAGTCCAATAAACAAACTATCAAAAGGTATACGAACTCTGTACCCTTAACGTGATTGACGAGTCTTCGTGAAGTCTACGGTATCTTACTATGGTCTCTCAAGGTACAAGTGGTATTATAAGACAGGCGGCAAGTGATGCCACCTCAGTCAGTACGAGTTGTATAATGAGTTTTAAAGTTATTGTTTATTTTTTTACAGGTGCCTACTAGTAAACAGTATTATGTTTATGTTTTTTCAAATATGTATAATTAGATGCTTATAATTAAGCAGCTAAGTTAGCTGCTTAGCATGCTCATAGATATCTCTGCAACACAATACAAAGACTTCTTCCAAATGACATAAAACACTGTAACCGCTTTGCATTCTGTTGATGGTGTAAGTTTCTTATTTGAATGTTTCCAACTAAAATTCCGACCAGATCTTACACATTGCACATTTTAACAAAGGTGCTTTTGTTACCTAAACCTGACCACAGATGGGACTCAGATCTGGACCCTGGCTCCTGGTTTCACAGTCCTGCACATTCTCTGGCATCGATCCACCATCGATTGTGCATAAATTGCATATATTTTTTACTGATTATGCCAGGGAGGGAGTGGTGCACATGATGACAACGTTTTCATGATGTGCATGGAGAATGAAAAGCTACTTCTAGTTGCTCAAGTTACATTTGAAGACAACCGACTGACATAGTGAAGAGGGTAAAGAACAAAGCATGGTCATTTATCTAACCTCTGACCCCTGCTTCCCCTGGGCCTCTTAAACTCTAATCAAAAGGTCAAAATGACAGATACACAGTCAAGAATTACCTGCAGTGTGGATGCGGGGACCTGTATTTAAAATTCAAGTGGCAAAACAATCACGTCCATTAAAAATACAAATTACAATTATGTTCAACAGAAATGCACTTTTCCATTTGACATGAAATGCTGGAGCCATTTGGACGAGGCGAGCTGGTTGGCGTGCTTTTAGGCATTTTTAGCATGTAAGTTCTTCTTTTTTTTTTTACCTAAAATACTGGCCATGTCTTACACACAACTTCTTAACAACATAACAACTTCGAGGCAAAGGATTTATCCCTTTTGGAGCGTGAATGTGAATATGGAATTCAATGCGAGTCTGGCTGCCGCTGGTGGCACCAAAGGAAAAGTGAGGGGTCACCAACACGTACTGTATTTGTTCAAAAATGACTTGCAAAAGAATAGAGTTGGACATTGGAGAAGGAATTCAAGTCTTTCCCTTCAGCGCTGCTCTTTCTCCGACAACACTCGTCAGGATGACATTTCAACATCCAAGCAGACATTTAGAAAGGGTTACAATCAGACTGTCCCAAGTACACACGTTCTCTTTGGTTTGACTGCCGGCTGGTCAGTTCACGAAAAACAATTCCCCTGACTCCATTCAAACTGAGCCCTTTTTGATCAAATTCTCCGCAGTTAACACGCTCAAACTTCAGCCATGCGAATCAGAGTGTCCGTCAGAAAGAGATTACCTGATAACCATAATACCTTCTCCATCCATCAGCAAATGACAGAGGGACTTTAAAAATATACACCTTTGCTGGCAATACTTATCAGCTTACTGCCACTAATGGGAATTGTTCCATCGTCACGCAAATGGCTCCATCAATTGATGTGAATATTTTATCACCAAAATGGAAATGTGCATTTCTGTGGAGCATAATTGTAATTTCTTATCTGTTTTTTTAATGGGACGTGATTCTTTTGCCACTTGAATTTTAAATAAAGGTCCCCGCTTAAGAGTTTAAGAGGCCCAGGGGAAGCAGGGGTCAGAGGTTAGATAAATGACCATGCTTCACCACATTTGTCCCAGAAACATGCTTTGTTCTTCACCCTCTTCACTATGTCAGTCGGTTGTCTTCAAACGTAACTTGAGCAACTAGAAGTGGCTTTTCATTTTTGATGCACACCATGAAATCTTTGTCATCCTGTGCACCACTCACTCCCTCCCTGGCATAATCAGTAAAACATATAAAGGATTGATTGTGGATCGACGCCAGACATCGTGCAGGACTGTGAAACCAGAAGCCAGGTTCCACATCTGGGTCCCGTCTGTGGTCAAGTTTAGGTAACGAAGCACTTTGGTTAAAAGGTGCAATGTGTAAGATGTGGCCTGAATTTCAAATGTCTATGTATTGTGCTGCAGAGATACAGTATCTACTGAAATGAGCATGCTAACCAGCTAGCCACGGCACGTCCTGTGTTGTGATGCCACTTGTACTTTGGGATGGCGACAGTGAGTCACTGTAGCCTCCAGTCAGTCCTCATTCCAACGTGAGAGGACCGATAAGTCGCCCAGAGGGCTTGTCAAATCAGATTGAAAGTACAGGGTCCGTAAATTAATTGATAATTTGTTTATTGGATTAAATCCCAAATTGCAGAAACGAGAAGACAACTTGAGATTTCCATTTCATCCTCCCCTGACGCCAGGAGACTTCTCCAGGGAAAGCCGACCTGTCCGTACGGGTGGGATTAAGAGGAATAAGGTGTATGAAGGGGGCTGGCAGCAGTCACAGCCAAACAAATCAGCTCCTCCCTCTCCCCTACCGCATACTGGCACATTTATAATGAAGAAGAGAACACACGGTTTCACAAGAGGGGAGTGATGTTTGTGTTCCAGGAGGAGCAGAGCCAGAAAGCATGAAGTGTCTGAAATACACAACACCCTCCAAATATGAGCACTCAAAACATTACAAAAATAACTTTACCAAAAGCCTCATCAACCATATTTCCCATAAGTATGTGCTCTCTATGGCTCTGGCCTGTATAGCTGCTTATTAAATCATTAATAAGGTTGCATTATCCTGGGAACTGTCAGTAAATGTTGACCTGGCTTAAAATGCAGGAGGGGGGGACACGTTGATATATTCTATTTAATCCTAAAATCCAACCCATTTCTCAGTTTTTGAATTGTTTGAAGCCCTAAATTCAAAAAGCTTTTCTATGACCCCCTAAACACTTTAATGTTTAGGGGGACCTTCGGAGACAGCAATGCATTTTCTAGTTAATAGTTTGGCTTTATTTGAACACGTATGTAAGCTGTAAGGTGGGGTGGGAATACTTTCTTATCCAGAAATACATGGACAGAATATAAAAAAGGGGGATTCTAGCACATGAACGTATACAGCGAGTTACGAATCTGGACTCCAGAACTCCCTTTTAGTCATCTTTCAAAAGCCATCTGTAAAATGAAATCAGGAATATGTCGTTCATTCAACATTTGCTTTTTAATTCTTGCCACATGATATACTATTCATACAAATATTAAAAGTACTAGATTGTTTTTTTTTTTATTTATTGCTGATTCTGATGCTTTAATTATGAAAGTAAATTGCTAAATAAACTAAGACTAGGATGCTCTTTTAACAATGATGTCACTCTTTGTTGAGTGTGATAAATAGATGCCTTTTAAACGCACTGGGGCCTTCAGTAAGGTTTCACGAATAAGTGCTTTCAGTCCATGTGTGGAGATGAAGTGGCTTCCCGTTACTTTGAAAATCCGAGGTTGTTCCAGATGGCGTTACATTTAGATGGTGGGGATTTTGTGTAAAATTTCCACCAGGCTGTCAGAGACGACTTTTCTGAATTGCCTCCCGGCATGAGTTGCATATTGCGATGTTCTATGAGGAGAAAGTGTGTGTGTGTGTGTTCCATAAATAAAACGTACAAAAAAATCCTTGTGGGCAGCGTTGCAAGAAAGGTGGCTTTCCTGTGAACACATATTTGAAAACTCCACCCACTCACCATTTGGCGGTTATAGACTGCACTTGAAGTGATCGTTCGCGGGTTTATTTCTGACAATAGCTCTGATGCTGTGAGACCAACGCGAGGTGTGGAACGTCACATGCACACAAAGTACAAACATGTATCACCGGTTTGAAGAGTTCTGTGTGCAGAGAGAACCTCAGTCCACAAGCGTCTGGCCGCGGTTTTGTTCTTATCGGTGCGACAAAGCTGGCGAGAAGCTTTCCCTTTAGATCACAAGGTGACACTGATTGATGCAGAGCTAAGTTTTAAAAGCTGGCACACCTGCCCCTAATACCCCGCATTTAGTCTGATTAAAGAGTCCAAACAGATTACCTGTTTAGAACCTCATAACACAAAAGGCCTAATCTGGGATAAGAGGGCAGAACACGATGTGACAAGCCGCTGCTGCCGATCACCCCGGGTCAACCTGACAGGAGCGGCTTTCACACCCCGCACACTGTCACATATTTGACCTTTGGCCTTTTTCCTCTGCTTTCGATAAGCAGTCGAGCCTCAGCAGAGAATGAATGACACCGACTGGATCTGATCTGATAGATTAGAGGCAGGTTACTTCTGAGCGCTGTCCTTCAAGCTTCATTTATTAAAAGTTTGAGCATATTTTCTGTTTTATGTAGATTGTTTTCTGTAACTAGGATAATTAGTATTCTCACGAAAGTAACTAGTTACATTGAAAATGGACTGATTGTAGTAACTTCAGAATACATACATATATATACTGTACATATAATTATATATTTGCTTCATGTCATTTACTGCGTGTCAGCATGTAGTTTTGTCATATATCCCTGTGTGAACCAAGTAACTTTTTTGTTGTAGTAGTACCAGTAGTACTTTTGTTGCCTAAACCTAACCAAGTACGATTGTTGCGTTTTTGTTTTACTTCAATTTGATGTTTTTTTTTTTAACTTACCATAACCAAATATTTTTGTCACTTTTTTTGTTTTGTTTCGAGTTACAACATTAACCAGCTCTTTGAAACTGTTTAAAACTGCGATTGTGTTAAAATTACATCTCGGCACCAAGTAAATAATTTTACCTTTTAGGCAAGGCAACAATATGACTTGGTTAGGTTTAGGGAAAGAGAAAGGAACAAAAGGATGTCCATCCTGCAGTAGATTTGCCATTCGTCACTGACTCTTCCACCAGTCTACAGGCCGCTCCCCGACCCAGAGATCTCTGTGAGAACGTAAAATTTAAGTCACCAAAAAAACATTGGTGGCAATATGCCACATGCGAAACATTAACAATAGCAGTTCTGTCTCTGAAAAGTCCGCTCTGGAGCGACCGGCTTGATCTATACGAGTCGAGACGATGCCGCACGGATTGGGGTCAGGGGCGATGCGAGCCAAGCACATGCGGACATGCGGTACATGACATGAATTGACGTGTTTATCCCTGTTAACCCTGGGATCGATGAGAACCTATGCAACGGCGGCAGCCGAGCTCTCTCCTAATGGTCGAGGTTCCAGAGCGCGAGGGGCTGAGCGGAACGCTTAATGTATCCAGTGGCTGGGGAGTTAACAAAAAACACCTCCATCCATCTCCAAACATCCATTGACTCGCTACTCGCTCTCACACACACACACACACACACACACACACACACACACACACACACACAGCATGAGGTCGTTATTGCAGTGAAGTCCACATATTGAGTGTTCAGCGGCCCTGCTGTGCAGTGCAGTGTGCATCTGGGCACTTAACCTCTGCTAACTTGGACACCACAGCTTACAGACACACTTAACACTTTGCACAGCCATAGAAAAAGGCTGTAACATGCATTCCGAGGTCAGAACAGGTGGACCTCCTCCGCCGCATGGATCTTGTAGAAACGAGTAGCCTTAATGTATCATTTGATTCACCGATCAATAACCATCTTTATAGCAGTTTTCTGGTAAATTAATATATCAATAGCCCAGATGAAATAACCACATGGTTTTGTATACTGTTGTGTGAATTAAATACATTGACAAAATCAGCATATTTTATAAGGAATGAGCTCCATAATCAAACAAAACTCAGCAGCTTACACTAAAACAAATGTCAATGATGATCCTCCTGAAGCGGTTGAAGCATGTTGCTGTCCTGTGGAAGCCTTTGACTTGTGTTTTTTACCCCCCTTTTTAGCGAGCTTGCCTTGTACAGCTTGATGAATTTCTATAATATTTTTATTTCATGCTTGATCCGTAGCATTCTTTTGTGTAAAGGGCACACGAAACCTTTTTTCAACCTTATTCACGTATTTTTGCTCCATCACAGCTACATAGTAAATTTGTAAGAGTAAATTTTACTCAAATTGAAAAAAAGTTTACTCAATAAAATATAACATTTGGTCCCAGTCTATATAGAGTAAAATCTACTCTTGCCTCAGAGTTAATAATTCAGAGTATTTTTTACTCTATTCAGTGTTTGTATTTAACTCTACGTGATGATAATTTACTCTCTGTAGCATAAAATGAAAACAACTCTACTGCCATTTTACTCAATTTAGAGTTATATTACACTCCACATAGAACTAAATTACACTCCACATAGAACTAAATTATGATTAAAACCTGTGAGAACTTACTCTGGTTATCATTAAACCCAACAAGTTAAATAAATCAGATATCAGTATTTACCAAAGCACAATTTATTATTTTTATAACAAATGTGCAATGTATCCATACATATTTTACAGAATACATTTTGGACCTCTGTAAAATAAAAAATAACATTTTGGCCTTTTCACTATGGCATCATAGGAAACAGTATGGCGCAACAAACAAACTTGCGTCATCACACCTGTATGACATTTGTACATCAAATGCTTTGTAACAGAAAATCTCTTTCACATCAACTACATGAGGTCCGTCTTTTGTGCACACAACTTTATATGCATTAAAATGCTCATCAAGACACACCGTTTGCAGGGCAAATGTAACAAACAATAACCTCATCTTTCAGAACAACATGGTAGATTTTGTGAAAAACTGGCATCTCACAATGAACCTTCAGACAAACGACTAAACCTGTCCGATACATATTTCCATGGTGGTTGGCCCATCTAATATTTAAAACCTTGGTGTCAATTGGTACCTGAATAGTCTCAGCTATCTCATAGCCCCAGTCTAGCACATTTAAAGCTACCATTTTACCTGGACCAATTATCACTCCGTTGGGATCAAATGTCTGCCACCTGTATGCTATTTGATTTTGGTGTTTCTTAGCCAAAATTTTAGTGATATTTTTGAAGCTTTTTAATTGTTTCTTAAAGAATTATGCTTTGCTTCATAGCGCATGCACCAACTATGCAAAAGTGGTCCAATTTTAAGAATACACATAGGGTAATGCACCATAAAATGATGTTTTGGTAGCAGCCTTTTGTTTGGAAACAAATGCTTGAACAACCTGTGGTGTTCCGCGATTAAGTGTTTCAAAAAAAATAGTAATACCCTTTGATAACTTTGGTGAAAATATAATGTTTACAATTTGAAGCAAAAGCAGTAGCAAATACCAGTGTTGATCATTTGGACAAACCAAGCCTCCAAAGATAAGTGGTAGATTGCGAAGTAAACACCAGGATTGGATTGCATTCAACCCCAAGTCATTTGAGTCCTCCCTTAACTTAACTGTAGGAGGTTTGTTGTTTTGCTCCATATAGCCATAGTTAAAACTCCTAATTCTACTGTCTATTTCTTTTAATGTTGTGTACTTATCTTTCAAGTGCAGTAATAGAAGTTTCATTTCATATTGTGCCACTCCCTCCAAGATATCGTGCATAATATCGACAGAGAAGTTTTCACATGTATTGAAATATTGCAAGGAATTTAGAACGCAAGAACGTTTAATGCCCATCACATAGGGAAGAGTGGGATTTGTCTCCATCATTTGGCAATGTTCCGCATGAAGTGCGCGAGTTCGCAAAACTATCTTGGGTGAATCTTCATTAAACTCAGTCTGAAAGTCTTCTTTTTCAGCAAGACAGAAGCGGCAACAATATCTGGCACTGAATGATTCAACAAAACCAAACAAACTGTGAAGACCAAGGTTGTCACCTGTAACTTGGACAATAGTTCCATACACTGGCTGATCATACAAGGGGACCCGAATTCCACCCTTCTCAAGTATTTTAATATCCTGCATAAGTGGATCAAGTATTTTAGAAAAGCCATACGTTTTAATATCTTGGGCATGAAATAAAGCGACCAAATGAATATTAAGCAGATTTGAGTTGTACTTGGGAGAAAAATTCCGCAAGGTGAAATAGATTGCACCTAATTTATGTATTCCCCGTTTTGATCTTAAAGGATTTGCAGTTTCAAAATCATCATAAAAAAAGCTGAATCGGAATGGCATGCTTCTGTTTTGAAAATAGATCATGACTCTTGAAAAGATCTCCATCACACAAGTCATGAAGATTTTCTCCTGAACTTGAAGTCTGCATCATCTCGTTTATGTTAGGATGTTTATAAATAAATTGTGAAGTTTTCAAAATAGGGATGTAAACAAATTTATCAGTAACAACAACCTGATCATAAATTCCAGTGGTGCGATTGCGCAGGGTATCAAATCTTGTACCAAGAACATATTCAACTAGGTCTACCCTTCCCCACTTCTCTGTAAAATACTGCCTTCTTTTACTCTCAGAATTTAATACACCATAGGGATTTTCCATTTTTTCGAAACACTGATCAATTTTGCTCTCAATGTCGCTTTTGATAGGCTCCTGTAAAGATAGACACTTCTTCACAGATTCTTTTGCTTGATTATGGATATCGTCAACAATCTCTTCCATCGAAATTACCAAAGAGTTAACAGTTGTTTCACTTAAGCCTGCCACTTTAAGTTCGGCTACTGTTGCAGCGCAGCTGTCTACAAGACTCCTTTTGAGAAGGACTGAGTCAGAAGGTGAACTTCTTGCTGGCAAGTCATCAAAATGACTTGCTGCTAAATCTTCAGATGGGCCTTCACCAGGATCAGAACAAGGTTCATGTGCTTTATTGAGATGCTTTCGAAACCCAGAAAAAGTACCATAAACTAGTGAACAACCAGCCTGACCACATTTAAGACGAAGGGTCTTTCCTGAACAAAGTCCGTGGATCAACTTTAAGTGTTTTGTCAGGGAATTGGCGTTTGCCTGGGGGCTTTTGCAAATAAAACAAAACATCTTCGTATCAACTCAATGCAGCATCCGAGCCCTCAACTCTGCAACCCTTGGATTCACCTTAGTGGTATCAACATTAATTTCAAAGATCGTGGTTTGCAAGAAGTTGTACACATTTACCAGATCCTGGTTGTACGAAGTACCAAAGACAAAATGAGCTTTGAAAAGCTCATCAAAACAGGCAAGTGTGTTTGGTGACTTACAAGGTATTGCATGCTTGTCAATCACAATGAAGTATTTGTGAATCAGACTCTTCTGGGTCCCCACAGCTAGCAGGTATGGTAGAAGGCTTTCCACGATGCCATCCAGATGCTCGTCCCAGTCTGTGACAGAAAAGATAATTAATTAGTCAGCTATAAAATTAGTCAGTTTAAGGAAATGTCTTTCAAATACAGATATACATGATCTTACCATTATTTGACCATAATCTTAAAAAGGGGATTGAAAGGTTTAGAAAAGGGGACAGAACAGTGAAGATTTTCCAGTTTAATTGAACTGTAACCTCACCTTAATGAATTTCACATCTTAATGTTTTCCTGGTCTCTTGCGGCCATGTGGTGATGGTGGACAAGAACCAAAATGGATGACATGTCACTGTCCCATCCTGGAAGTAAAAATTCATAAACAAGCATTTACTACAAGCTAACAGTCAATCCATTTTTCATTCAAAAACAATTCTCTACTTTTAGCATACCATTTTCCACGTCTGTTGTGCATTCAGCATTTTGAACCAGGTCTTGAAGATCGGCTGTCTGTGTGAGGCCACGGCTTTGTTCGAGGACTTTCTGTTTGTAGATAGTAGGCCACCTCTCCAGGAACTTTGTAGCAGCAGCATCACCAAACATCAGACCAAAGTCTTGGTCAATCTGCAGACAAGATAGAATTGGTCAGAACAGTAAACATTATGGTGTAGCACCATGGTCATGACAGATCTTACAGCCCTACCCAGGCTATTGTAGAACAGAAATAATATTGTCATGACAGTGGCAGTAGAATGTTCACATACCAGTCCTGCTATGTCCAGGAATCTTGGAAACGCTGAGAATAGTTCAGAGGACTTCACTGGGTCATGAACCATGTCTTGGCGATAGGTAAAGGTCTGCTTCATCTTCTCCTTCACAGTTGCTTCATCAGCTGTATGCTTCATAAGCGCAATGGCCTCGCAGCACAGGCTTTCTGTGGTTAGCCTGTTTTCCACTCTGAATGCCTCTCTTTCTGCTTTTGGACCACCTGTAATAGTGGTGGAACTTTTATCAATTACTGGGTTAGTATATGATATTGTGTCCTAAGATATAAGAAACAAGGCTTGGAAAACTCTGCAAGGATGGCCATGCAGGCACTTTCGTCTCCAGACGAAAAATAGGACATATATATTACATGATTATTCCCTCATCATGTAATATGAATTATACTTCACACATACCTGTTAGTGTTTGTGACTGACTGCAGGTCTTCTTTTTTCCCTCTGATGCTACCTTCTGAACAAATTTCAGTCTCCATGCCAGATACCCACTCCCATCTTCTGCATTGTAATAATGCTCCTAAAGTAAAAAGGGTTATTCAGTTTGATTGAACAAGTTGAAATAGTTTCATCTTTCCCCTAAAACTATCATATTTCCTAGTATTGTTATGAGGCCTTTATTTCTAATGACAGTTATTTTGAAAAACAGAGGTTATTGTATTACACGGTTAGTGTTGTGTCTTGGTAATGGGCTAACCCTTGCGGTGCGAAAGTAAACTGGGCTTTAACACCGCCAGAGTTGAACTTACAGGGGAAGGCAGAGATGGTGGCCATTGGGGCTGTCACCTTTTCCAAAAATTACACTCGCACAAATATTATATGACACGCAATACGTTAGAGAGCCCTCTGTTGGGTGACAAAGTAAACTACGTTAAACAGTCAGCTGTGGATATAGACTGTAATTTTTTAATTCAAATGGGTCATTAGAGTTTGAATGTTAATTACTTTCGAACGAATGTTCAAAAAGTGACAGCCCTTGTTGCCATGCAGTAATGTTTACAGATCTTTATTTGAAATAAAAACACTACCCATCTGTAAAACAGCAGTTGAAATATTTACATTCCAAGCAAGTGAAAAGTAAATAGGTTAGACGTTTTAATGTACTTACATAGCCAAACTTGCTCCTAGGATCGGCCAGGTATGGGTACAAGGTAGTGATGCCCCTTGCGTAGTCCTCTTTAACGCGCCTTGAAGGACTTGTCCTACACACAAACACACAGACTTTACTATATGTGCTCCAATCAAAAGTATTGATGTGTAAATTCCACCTGCTAAAAGAGGGGTGTTGTACTGTGTCAATTCAAGACAAAAATGTGTATTAGGAGTGCAGGTATGTAATAATAACATGACAACATACCCATGTTCACTTGTCATATGTGCGACCAATATCTTGACCATATCACGTCTTCTGGCATCTGTTAGGCTTTTTGTTCGGGCATACTCATTCATGATCCTTTCTCCTCCAGGTTTGTTCTTCAGGATGTCTTCAATCATCTAAGTGGGAAGAACAAAAACTAACACAATGAAACGTGTAAAACAATAATGACACATCAAGTATTATAAAACAGAATGGCCATCATTTTACAACTTCAGTTATTCAGCCATTTACCATTCAACCTTGGCATTTTTTTAAACCTTCAGAAAGGATGCAAGGGAAACTGCAGAGCTTACCTGAGCTAGATGACTTCCCTCATCTCTTTGTCTTGTAGCAGGACTATGCTGCAATATAGTGGTGTCGTCCGAGTCCCTCTCATTGTCTCCACTGAAGCTTGCAAAGGAGCAGCATGAAGGGGAGCTCAAAGAATCTAGAAAACATTAACATTTAGCTAATGTGATTAACATTGTGACTATAACACAATATAAGTGCACACATCCATTATTACTAGAGGAATGCAAATATTTCACATTGTATCATGCCCACAACAGTTCCAGAAATGGTGGAAAGGGTGAGCAGAGATGATTTCAAAATATCTAAATAAGTTTTAAAAAAAACCAACTCAGATATATTCAATTGTCTTGCATATTCAAAACATGTTAGATTGACCAAGCCGTACAGATAAATATGAAGTTACAAGCTAATGAGTAACTAACCCTCAAGATTTGGGTCTTGGGGTAGACAAATCTCCAGCACACCAATGTCTTGTTTCTTTAGTAGAAACTCAAACACCTCCTCATCAACTTCGGTCTTTGATTCATCATAGACTTTTAAGTCCAAGGTTGGAATGTCAAATTTCTTGGCAACTGTGAAGACAAAATACCAAGGGACAAGCTTAGTGATGAATCGGTTGTGTATTTGCAGAAAAACATAACAGACAGAAATCAGAAGGCCATCTTTACTTGAACATTGTAATCCCAAAACTGACTTAGTGTTCCATGCAGACCTTTGCTATTCCAGGGAAAAGACTTTCAGTTATGAAAACATAGACTGACATCCCAAGTATCTTGTTCCACAGCTATAGCTGCGCAATTGTCGGATTCCTCCAAAGAACTTTCGCTTTGTTCCTTTTTGTTCCTTTTTTTTAACAAAATAAAACCTCTGTAGTGAACAAGAAATTAGCAAAAAAAAAAAAAACAACTTATTTTTGTGCAATATTTTTCACTCACCACAATCCACAAATGATTTGAAGGTTAGTTGCCCCTCATAACAAATGTACTTCTGACGATCTCTGTACTTCACTTTTACAGCCTGCATCCTTCATGACAAAAAAATTGAATTAGTTTCATTATCAGAAACAGCCAACAATTCAGTATTTTTAACAGTTACAACTCCAATTAAATGAACAGAACCAGTGTAACTGCCAACATTAGTAATACCATAGTAAGCTAACATTAGAAAGACATGATGCATGGACTAATGTCTCCACAGGGGTAAACTATTTCATTCTAAAAACGAGGGACATTTTAATCACGTCTTTATTACACTGTACTAAAGGGACCTGTTCATTCGCTTGAATCGCGCCATCGCCAATTCGTGTCACTCCAGCATCACAGTAACAGAAATGTAACGAGTTGTCTCATCTTGAACAATGTCTACTTCACCTGGTTGTCTCCGACTTGGCCGTCTCTAGCACGCCACAGTGCAACAGACCAATCAGCTTATGCTGCGGAATTCTACCCGCACTTCGCGGGTGGCCCAATGTCAAGCCCAGCTAGTTTTAGCAGTCAACAGAGTGAAGTGCATTTTTTTCAAAGTACAACACACATGTTGCATCGACCAGGGTGCTGACTAACTGCAGCGAAACACAGTCCATCTACAGAGCTCGTTTCACAGTAAAATACACGTGTTGGTGCCAACAAACGCAGCTAGAAACAGTCCGCTTAAAACGGTCTTTAACAGCCCTTTTCAGAGTAAAATACACATGTTAGCGCCAACAAATGCAGCTTAAAAACGGTCGTTAACAGCTCCTTTCAGAGTAAAATACACGTGTTGACGCCAACAAACTGCAAATTGTAACGGTCTGTCTACATAGCCATTTTCACAGTAAAATGTACCTGTTGCACCAACTAACTGCAGCAAAAGACGGTCACTCTATCAGTACTCTACACACAATAAAACACACGTGCACCTGCTCAGTGAAGTCCGCTGGCTACTGATGATAGCTAATACTACTTTATTGAGACTTTAATCCAGGTGCGTCGACGTTAATATGTCCATAAACCACCAAATATTTTTCGAATTGGTGTTAATATGTTAGAAGCTAACGTTTGACTGTGACTATGTGAAAAAGTTAGAAGCTAACGTTAGCATCTGGTAATGCGAACAATCAGAAGCTACGGCTCATATCTGACAATGCAAATAGTGAAGTAACGTTAGGTTAGCTGAAATGTTGCTACAAAATGTACCTTACACACATGAAGTTAACCAAAAAGAATGACCTTACCTGACATGCTATTTCAAATGCCGTCTTCTGTTTCTCACTTCAGCTCTTCCGTACCATAAAACGTCAGTTCATTCCAGCGTAGCGAGAGGTGTCATGGCGGCAGAAACGAAACTTAAGGAACCGTTGTGGGCGTGGTCACGCTGTTTTACTCCAACAGATTTTATTCTGAATATTTACTCACACTCTACTGGCTACTGAAAGTAATTACACTCCAAAATGATTAAATATGACTCCTTCAGTGGAAAATAATAGTAACTCGGGAAAAATTACTCTCCCGTTTTTCCTGTGTAGAGCCAGATATATAACTGATACTGACACAGCGTTGGTTTTGTAAACAAAAACTCTGACGAAAAATATTTGTCGACGGCCTCTTTTTCTACAACGTAAACAATATAAAGTTATATTTGAAAATGTGAACTATGAAGAAATGTATTACATTTGTCGTCGATGAATGGAAACTAAACAAGGTCAGTTTACGACGCGGTGAAAAAACGGTTCGCTCTCCTGTAAGTTATAATCATTAAACAACGTTGATTTAATAAAAAAACGAAATCTGTAACGTTACCCAGTCTTACAGTAATATAGACCTGTGTCATTTCAACGCATATCCCCCCCACCCCCTCAGTGTACCGTGAAATCATGGCTCCCCTTGTTCAGATGTGATCCGCGGTGTACAAACTGAGTTTATTTATTATTAAATAATCACTGCAATACATCTGAAATCTTTTTTTTTTTTATCTTTAAATAGCTCAAAGAGATTTTTGGATATTCACCCCCTTGTCATGTGGGGAGGTGACAAAATCTCCATGGTCCTAACATTCCTTCCCAGACTGCAGGATTCAGCCAATGAATCCCTCCTGATGTACTCCATGGAAGACGATGCCAAAGCACTGAAGTGCACTTTAAAAACATAATGTGTCTGCCTCCTCTCCTTTTCCCCCCTCGGGCCAAGCACTAATTAAATAAACCCTGGGGATAATTTAGTTCGTTCTAACACAACAGCAATTAACAAAAAAGTACTGTAAAACCTACAGTTCACCCTGCAGGGGAAACTTACCTGAGCTGACTTTAAAAGTACACCGTGTCGAATGTTTGCAGACCCTGGTTTTTACAGTTACCGGGATGTTTTTAGCCTCGGGACGAATACGGTTATTGTTAAAATTTCTTGTCAATTTTTGAGAAATATACAGAACACTGCTGAATACATTGACATGTCAGACAGCCAGTGATAGGACTAACAGCATCTGCTGGTAGGGGACTTCAAAGCATTGTGAATAAGGGATCACAACAGACAAGTTCCCCGGTCCCCCCTCTGAATTCATTGGCGCCCATGGGTTTCTCTGGCCTCAATGACAACCGTGTATGAAGTCACTTAAAAAGGTGCAATGTCTAAGATATGGCCAGAGTTTTAGTTTAAAACCATGAGGGGAGATGATCTCAACCCACAGTCTGCAGTTTACTTGCGGACTTCCTGTTTTCATAACATCTTGATTTCACTCCGTCGCGCTGCTTGACTTCTATTCTTAGTTCAGCCAGGAACACTCTCTTCATAAATTGTTTCACCATTTATTGCAACAAATGGAAATACAGTTAAACATGGTGCTGATGGCTCCGCTCTTTAAATGCTCCCCGGATTAGCCAGCAGCTACCAAGCCAAAACGGGGATTACCGAGCATCAACCCCCCCGGGTTTACAGGAATGAGCCAGAAGTATATTTTTTAAATACATTTCAACCATTTGCTATGCGAGATGAACGCTGAATTGAAAAAGGGTGGAGGCTGGGGTGGAGGAGGCCAAGCTTTGCCAGCAGTACGGTCTGTAACAGCATTGGTGTAGAAAGAATGAGTGAGGAGGGAGTCATATTTAAATGAGCCTCCTTGAAGTGAGAGTGGAATGTGATTGGTGTGTGGCCGATTGGAAGCTGTGATTCAATCGGCTGGCTGTCAGCAGGTTACAGGTGAGGGCGTATGACTTCCGTGTCAAAGCTTGATTTTTAACACATTACAGAAAATCTGCAATGTTTTTTCTTTCTTTCTTTCCCAAGTTCCACCATGGCGATGGCAGAGCATGAAGATGTTGCAGCTGGTATCTCCCGTGAACTTTGCTACATTTTTGTTTTAATTTGATTCCTGTTAATTTTTTGCGTAGCACACGACAGAGACACACTCGTCAACGCCGATAAAGTGCAGCGAGCCTTGAGACGATCACCAAAACACAGTATCTCCCCACCGCCAGACCAGCCGGACCAAAAACGCCACCGAAAGCGGGAGTCGACCGCCCCCAGGAGGAGAGGGAGCAGAGCCGAGATTGGAAGCTAAGCCAACCCAGCTAGGACCTAAGGTAACTCCACTACCCTAGCCTGCTCCTGGCTAATGTCCGGTCGCAGGAAAATAAGATGGATGACACGAGACTGACTCTGCAACAGGAGGTTTACAGAGACCTGGCCACAAAAACACACTAGAACGATAAAGAAGCAAGACAACGGTGCATTCAAGTGCTCCTGGGATGGTCCTAATCCCCAACGCTACAGAGATGATGTTGAGTTGTATACCTTACAACTCGTCAGCTGTTTCAGTTGTTCCCACTTTAGGGGGCTTTTGTGTGAATTATATTTTTGGGAACTATTTATCCTGATTATCCCAAAATGCCACAAATTGGCAAGCGTTGTGAGGCGTTATAATGACTTATTATTCACATATACATATAATACCTTTGTGATTTATGTAACTGCAACGGATGGCACTTCAGCATTGTTGAATTTTAAAGAGTCATTATGTAACAACAAGTCCTTATATAACACTCATGCCACAGTGATGGATAAAAAAAAAAGAATCAGGAGACCGTTCCATGAGGTAAACAAACGGGTGAATGAAGTCCGACTGAATCCTGTAATTGGACATCGGCAGCAGCAGCGCGTGTCAAAACCCAAACTCTACATTTTAAACTGGGAAATATACTTGTGCTCTGATTTTTTGATAACGTGTCTCATCAGTCTCTCTGCGTTTTCTCTGCAGCCTGCGGACCCTATTTTCATGCACAATCCTAGTCACAGCTGAAAATGCCATCTGTTCCTGAGGCCTACCAATCCTCCGCCCCCCCCCTGTGGCATCTTATGCCCTTTACCCCAACATACACATTGTATACAGCAGGCCCCTATGCAAGCACCCAGTCATCTGTATGCACCCGGGCCTCCGAGGCTCAGCCTCAGAGTCGACTCTGTCGAGAGTCGGCCTTCACAGCTCCCTGAGGTGGAACTGCCTCCCTTCCCTCAGGATATGCACTGCGCAATACTCTTGTGTGTGGTGTGATGTGAGTGCGTGTTGTATATCCGTGCCTCCTTTTTTAAATTTTTTTAAAATGGAATGGTGGCGAAATTGGATACACAATGGGAGTTCAGGAGGGGCTTCACCCAGGCTGTTACTTTGTGGATTTGTGGTGTGGCTGGTCTACTGTACTGTTTGTCTGCATAGGTTTTGTACTTTCTTTCTCATTTGGTGCCTATTGTTGTTTTGTTAAGTTAGCTCTTTGCAAGTGTCAGAGACTGTAATTTCCCCACTTCCTGCTATAAATGACAATGTTGAGGATTTTTTTTTTTTTTTTAAATTTTGGTAGTAATGCATGCATCCGCCGTTTCATAAACAGGTTGTTCTTGGTGTCACTAGTGGCAGTAGTCAGCCTATGTAAAACTTGGATATCATATTTCGCATTAGCATATTTACTTCTGCAAAACCGCTGATACCGTTCAATGAGGGCATTTTTTTAATGTCACAGATGATTTCTATATAATGTCTGTGCATGCCAGCAATGGGATGGTTAATGTTCAAAAGTGGGACATATCGTGCTCGTGTTTGTATCACACGTTTGGTTTCTACTAGAACATGCCGACATGCTCTAATGTTCAAACTAGAATTACCGCCTCGTGGTTGTAGGCTCCCCTTAAGACAGTTGTGTTGAATTGTCTTAATTAGCGAACTAATATTTGAGTTATGGCAAATAAAACGTGTGTTGTGAGGTCACAGTGACCCTTTGACCACCAAATAATAATCCAAGTCCAAGTGGACATTTGTGCCAAAATTTGAAGAAATTCCCTCTTCCCTGAGACATCGCTCCAGGAGAATGCATTGGACGTACATAGCGTTCACCTTACAGGTTTAATAAAAACACAGATACAATCCAGGGTTTTATTCATGTCAATGCCATCAAATACCCGGAGTGGCCCTTTAACATTGTCCTCATTAATGCTTTGCTGTAATTAACAAATGTTACGTTATCACTCAAATGTGCAGTTGACTTCACTGTTTATGTTTGCTGCCCTTTTTATTGACATTATCATCACGAGGGTCGCTTATGGAAAAAACCTGTTCACAGAAAATAATAACAATTCGAAAAGTCCATTTACACCTCATGACAGTCTGCTCCATTATCCACCCGAGGCTATTATTGTATATAAGCTGCATTTATGTGTCTCTGTATGGCATTAGCGGACAAAACAACCTTTCAAAATACCATAATTATTCATAAACACACTTGTATAACTCAATTTGTGACGAAGTGTGGAAACTGTTTGATTGCCTGAGCGGGAGGCTCAATCATAACCTCATATTCTTCCCGTTTCTCGAGCTTAGAGCTGAGGTGAGCTCCCGTGGCTGCCACTCAAATCTCCGATTATGGCGTGCCATGGTGTAAATTGAAGGTATAAACTGAAGCGTCATGTGAAGGAGAGGTGACATCAATATCCTGCTATCCTTAGCTGTCACTTAAAAGCTTCAACACAGTGTGCATGAGAAAAGCATGCGTGTGAGTGAACTAAAGGTTCTGATACGATCTTTATCACATCACACAAGCGTTAACTTCGGTTTAGTGTGTCTGGTTTGGTTATGATGGCTGTGATGTGACGGTCTTCGACAACAAAGTCAAAACTGAGGGGAGCGGTTGTTTTATTTAAATCTGCTTTAATCTTTATTTACATATTAACAGTGGATCGAATGGCGATGTTAGCGTGAAAGATGTTATTACTGAGACACTCAAAACTCACAGAGAATTAGTGGTGCAACGGATCATAAAAGACTCATGTTTCGGAGTGTTCCACGTATCGGAGTCATGGATCACGGATCGGATCAGCACAAAATAAAAAAAGAAACACTGTGTATAACTTTGTTATAGTAATTTGTAGTGGTTGTTTTCTTCATAAAAACACAATTCAAATGATTGGAAGATAAAAGATGCTATTTTCAAGTCTCATCATTACTAGTTTTAATGATGTATTATAAGCCATTTAGAGCTAGTGTAAACAGCTCATACATCATCTCTAATATCTATTTATGTTGCTGTGAAAACATCTTCAAACAACTGGATTCATTTGAGTCTCTCACCAACACTACATTTTAAGAGATAATGTGAACATATCACGATAACGTTATAACTTACCTTCGCCCAATACTCATTTTCACTGAGCAGAGCCTGAACGCATCATGAACAGAACCTTCATTAGCCGTTGGTGGTACTGCCACTGTAAAACAGAACGGTTGTTTACAGTGTAACATTATTAGAGATTGGCAAATAGAAAAGCATAAATGCTGATGTCCTGTTTGCATATTTTTACAGAGTATTGGCGGATAACGATCATCGCTAAAACTTTTTTTCACACTGGGATGGTTGAACTGTGTAATTAATCCGCCGAACCGCGAAGAGGGATCCGTATGGATCACGCATTGTGAATGGTCAGCCACTAATATAAATATATAATATTTCCTTTTTGCCATTTAGCAGAATAGTCCATTTATAAAAGAACCATTTAAAGTTCAAGTGTGTTGCTTGCAACCTGAGTTTGAATAGCTGTCTTCTTACCTGAGCTTTAAGCTCCTGTTCAGAGCTGGCATTAACATGGGCGATCCAATCACAAGTGGACAGCTGTATGTATGTCATTAAAATGCGTCTCTCCACATGCCTCTGGGGTGACCTGATGTACATCATTTCCGTTTGCAAAGACCAAATGCGATGTTGCTTTTAACCAACCATCAATGTCATCGATGAAAGAGTTTTGAAAGCTGCCACAGCTTCTTTGTTTCTGGCAAATCCAGCTCGCTGATATTAAATGTTGTACTGACGTTAATGTCGTACCCTTCCGCTTATGTTTTAATGCAAAGAGCACACACTTTAAATCTACTGTATGCGTCAAGGCCGAGTGTGAGAGGCAGAATATTTTCTTTAGAGTGGTTAATTGAACGCACTTCAAGGTGTGATGCTGGCTGGAAAAAACAACCCAGTCCATCTCAACCAGAGCTTATTAATATTGCGTTGAAGGCCAACTCTGTGAGCAACCCATTTACCCGCTAGGCATCAGTTCCACCCCATTTAAGATGACTTCACGGAGGGCTGAGGCATCTTGTTAAAGCCCCTGTCTAATTGTTCATTAGTAACGATACTCCGAGCACCTGTCTCACTGTGACAGCTTCATTTAGTGCACGTCTACATGCATCACACGTGTTTTGCTTTCTGCATCTTGGAAAATCAGTATGATCACACAGAAAGTGTGAGGAGTGATGTCTATTAACTGACATTTGATTTTGAAGACCATGATATATCTTCACATTGAGCTCAATAGTGATGTGTTTCAAGACAGTCCTATTCACCTGTGGATCATGACATGAATGATAATGAACCATGCACACATAGTCCAACTCATTTGCATTTGCAAATATATTCCGTATGGAATGCAAGACTGCCATTATTATGTTTCTATCGACACAACAAGGCTGCATATATTAATGCATCTGCAAACTGTTCACGATCACCGTATCCCTCTGTTTCCTTACATGATCCACTCAAGGCAACCGAAGCATCATTTGCATTCTCATGGTTATGTAATATGTTGGTTGAGATCATCAGAAACAGTGTCCATTGTAATGGACATCAAGTATTTATTGGTCTTAACCAATAGTGAAGTGTTTTAACATTTTTACTCGTAACTAATAAGAGTCTATTTGAAGCATAGCCTGTATATAAGAAGTGGGCGTAGACCGACGTTTTGAAGCCTCAACATCTTGACTTTGTGCAACCAGTGGACGGAAGTGACCATATTTGGAATGCGAATGAGTGACATTGAGATGCCGTATACAGCTCTAGTAGTGACCTGCCAATCACAGTAGCCCCGGCCGACAGGCATACCTCGCTTTATCATCTATTTGACTTTGAATGAACATCATACTGTATTGAAGAAGACTTGAAACTAGAGATTGAGACCACACACTAATGCTTACAATGTTTACTGAGGTAATAAATCAAGTGAGAAGGAAGGTTCTTGTCTTTTAGACTTCTATACAATCAGACTTGTTATTGCAACCAGAGGGAGTCGGCCACCGGCTGACCATATTAAACAATGCAGGTTTAAGGCACTTCCCCATTGGCGTCACTCTTCAGTTTCAGAGGTTGCTGCCTGATTTGAAGTTACGATTAGGCTGATACAGAGTACCGATCTGATACCAGTGTAAAATATTGCAAAATTGCGAACATTTTGCTTGCTTTGGCTAATGCTACACACTCCGCTAGCACCTGCCCGATCAGTACTGCACATGTGCAACTCTCAACAGATATGAGAGAAAAGTCAAATGTCTCACTCGTTTGCTGCTTCCATTTCCATTTCCATTCCCGATACTGGTGTTGGTATCAGAACAGCTCTTAATATATCTTGCTGTAACACTTAAGACTTTCATGAAATCAAATCCATTGGCAAAAGCCTTTCGAAGTTCAGTAATTATCTTTCTAGACAGTGGTATTGATTAGTCGTGGCAGATTCCTGAGCTGGATTCAGCCTTCCAAAGCACCTGAATCCATATTCTTAGTGAATACATCCACGATTTAGTGTCATATGACATGGGAGAAGGGCAAGAAAACATTTGTCTTCTTCTTATGAGTGGAAAACAACATTTGTTAAGTGGTTGTGAAGCCTTCAGGTTTCTCAGCATCAAACGGCAATCAGCGAGGTTGACTGGCTGGATGGGGACATTTCGGAACAATAGAGAAGAGTCCTGCAGTAATCTGTCATCGGCAATTCTCCATGTTCACCATCTTCTGATGCTTTTGACTAAATGCATTACTTCTGGGACAAACAACCAGATTTTTCAGGAGGACTCGGTGGTCCATTGACCCCGATGCTCTTTGCCAGACATTTCTGTTGCGTCGTTTTTCTATGCAGTAATTACTTTGCTTTAGTCATCACCCATTTGCAGTATTTCAATAGTGCTGGACTAAATAAATGAAAAACCTTTCAGTCCAATCAACATTTCTATGACATAATGTCAGCAAAAACTGTATACAACTCGCTATCATGTAACTACAGTTTATGTTTAACTAATAAACCGGACCGTCTTGGTAAAGAGGGAGCTGAGCCGGAAGGCGAAGCTCTCAATTTACCGGTCGGTCTACGTTCCGACCCTCACCTATGGTCACGAACTCTGGGTCGTGACCGAAAGGACGAGGTCGCGGCTACAAGCGGCCAAAATGAGTTTCCTCCGTAGGGTGGCCGGGCTCAGCCTTAGAGATAGGGTAAGGAGCTCGGACATCAGGAGGGAACTTGGAGTCGAGCCGCTACTCCTTTGCATCGAAAGGAGTCAGCTGAGGTGGTTCGGGCATCTAATTAGGATGCCTCCTGGGCGCCTCCCACTGGAGGTTTTCCGGGCTCCAACTGGTAGGAGACCCCGGGGAAGACCCAGAACACGCTGGAGGGATTACATCTCCCAGCTGGCCTGGGAACGCCTCGGGATCCCCCAGAATGAGCTGGAAAATCTTGCGGGGGAGATGGAAGTCTGGGTCAGCCTGCTGCCACCGCGACCCGACACTGGATAAGCAGTAGAAAATGGATGGATGGATGGATAATAAACTGGCTACTCAGTATAATGACACCTTAATCTAATTAATACGATGGATGATTGAATGACATAGGAATATCATGTGACTGACTTTTCATACTTAAATTATACAATGACAAACTGAGACATCTACGTGAAAACTGAGCAACCTCCCTCCACAGATAATGACATAGAGGTTCAGAGCAAAGGTTATTTGCTCAAAAATAGGGAAATGACAAGTTAGTAACTCAGCCAAAGAAGAAAGTAAGTCATCGAAGCAAGATAATGAAATGTCTTCAAAATCATAGTCCACAAACCAATGGACGATACTGTCTATGGTTTTTAGGGAAAATGTAGTTATCATTGATTACCATATCATTTTTGTCGCTAATAAGACCTCCTACAATGTGCCTAGAATTTACAGACTGTGCTCAACATCAATACTTCTTGTGTAAATGCAATGTTGAAAGTTTTGGTACACACTGTGTTTCTGTTCTCACACACTGCTCCTACTTATAGCTGTGGATATATAACCCACGTAATCTGTTCAACCCAGGCAATTAGCTGTTCGACCTGTAATTGAGCAATGTCAAAGGGCAACTCTCCAAAAATCCGAAAATGACTTCATCCTACTAATAAGATGGCCTGCTCTCTCGTGAGTTATTCAAAACACATCAGTGAGATGCTGAGTTTGAGTGGGCGTCATTACCTTGAACACGCAATCCCACATACACTGTCCTGTTGCCACAAATAGTCACTATAAAACAAAATTTGGATTAATCTGCCGCTGAAAATAGTGCCCAACAAATAAACTATTTCCCCCTGTTTAACATTTGTTAAAAACTACAGTTACTTGCTGTTTTACATAATTGATGAGCCTTTTTTATTATTTACATGATACTCTTAATTTGTGTGCAGTTTTTACAGATGTAGGTCTTGAGTAGGAACCAATGGGCTTGGAGCTTAGTGGCACAGACAAGGTGGGGAAGTCAGAAAGTAACGAGAGAGAGAGAAACACATTGTCGGTTTGGGTCTTTTCATGGGATTTATTAACAATGAGAAAGAATATGCAGTATGGTTCAAACTAGCACTGGTCCTAATTAACTTACATCCACAGATGTACATCCTGCTGCCTCACCAATAAGATCCTACATTTAACATGGTCTGAATGAACTGTCTTAATTTGGAATGCAGGCTGTTCCATTGTGAAATATTTTCCTCAAGGAACAGGGTGAACTTCGGGACACTCTAATGCTGGCACCCCTGTGCAACCTTGTCTCCTATGCAGCCAGTTCCCTTAAACCCTAAAGCCCCAAAGTAGGGATTCCATAAAAAGTTACATCAGCCAGTGCTCCAGTTTTCAGTGTGTCTCATTAGCAGTCTGTCCCCCTTCCCCCTCTGTCTCCCCTCTCCTCACAATTACGGCTCTATCATTAAGTCATCCTCCCCGTCTTTCTTCCAAACACTCACGATCTCTCTGTACACTGGGATTAATTGAGGCAATCGACCCTCGGTGGCTGAAATTAAATTACAATCACAAATCCCTGGTGCGGTGCCCTAGAAAGGACCAATTTTCTCTAAAGCTGCATGTCGTCTCTTGCCGAGTGCGAGTACAGTACGATCTGAAGCAATCTGTGATAAATAGGGGGTGGCAAAGAGAATGAGAGAATATGGTTACGCAATGCTTCAGGACCTCAAATTATTCTTTTAGAGTAATTCTTGTGATATATTCTCTCTCTATTTTTTGCATAATGTGTAAATGCCACTGTGTTCGTGTAATAGCACGTCTCTTTTACTGTCACATTCTTGTGCAAGTAATGAGGAAATGTGCTGCAGTGTAGTTATCATTCTCTACGGGATTAAAACATTGGAGAGGAACACATCCTCCATACAGTGGTTTTCACCTTCATTGTCAGAGAAGGGACAATCTTTCAAATTACAAGTAAGTCTTCAGTCTTGGCTAAGAAGCTCTGAGTCAATCCCCAAGACCAGCTAGTACCAAGTCAAGTACAAGCCCTAGACTTTACGTTTCGAGTCCTAAACACGTCGATATGTACCCTTCACCAGTCCTAAGTCACTTTCCCTCTTCTATCTGCTTTTCTTCCAGCTTGTCTGTTCTTGAGTTTTGCTTATGGGTTCAAGATTGCTGCTTTAATGAGCCCTTGTATTTATAACTTTGAAATAACATTTTATATCAGTTAAGAGCAAAATGATCAGGTGTGGAAGGCTATATTTGTAGACGTAGTAGCGTCAAGTCGAGTCAGGCATTTTGGACGTCGCCGTCTTGTTTTTTGGAACCACAAGGCTGCTAGGCCCAACTGAACGCTGAATAAGACATTTGTAGACATTTGTATTCATGAAATCTGACTCTACTTCGAGTCTGATTGAATCCACTTGCCTTCAACTTTCAATGTAAATGAAAACCCAAAGATTGAATTGAGATACATGATTTTTTTTGTGGGGTAGGCAGAAAGGCAGAAAACACAGTTTTTATCACCGCTCATAAACAGTAAAACTAAAAGAAATGAGAGCCACATTTTTTACTTTCATGAGTGACTTGCTCTACTGAAAATCCTGATTCAGAACATATTGACATGATGAATGGAAGTTTAACTGTGAGATTCAGAAAGCTGAAAATGACACGAGGTGGTTAGACGTTTTCACCAGGGACTCCGCTGGCCTTGCTGAATGACAAAGACATACCATACACTTTGGTATTAGAATGATGTACAAAGTGATTATTCTTTTCCCTCACAAATTATCTTTTTTTTCATAATTTGTATATATTTTACAGCCTATGACCTTGTGTCCCTTAGTATAAAGCTTCACTGAGACAGCAGTCTGCTGGATATGTGTGCAGGTTCGTAGCATACCACTAGAAAGTACTCAGAGAACGTACTTCTGCAGAGGCTGCACAATCCTCTAATTGTGTTTTATCTACGATTGAATACAGTGTTTTAATCTGGGCCTGGACTGCAGAATACACACTGAATGACAATCATTCTGACTGGCTCATGGGAGGCCAAGACTATGTCAATGTTGGTCAAGAATATTTGGGTTTTGTTCAAGGACTAGGTTTACGTTACTGAAACACTTGGTCAAGGAAAGATGGCGGTTGGTTTTGGTTAAATATTAAAAATGTAAACACGTCCAATCCCATCGTGTGCTTCAAGTCAGCCACCAACTTTACCTAAACGCGCTTTGATTTGCCGAAACATAATCATATAATTATTCATGCTGTTGTTGCCAATAGAGGTTATTTGAAGACAAATCAAACCAATGATTGTTGTATGAACATTTTGTGAATATGCAAATGCATTAATATTAAAACTGTTAAAACATGTTAATTTATTTCATACATTTAAAGCCTTGTGCAAACATATAAGAACTCTCTCCAATTAGAACATGTGACATTACACAAAACACACAATAAAATAATAAAAGTACTTAAGAAACAAACAAATAAAAACAAATAAATAACTCAAAAGGGATTAAAGGCAAAACTTTAGAGACATCAATTAGAAAAAAATAAATAAAAAAGAAACCTGAAAAACAATATGGTCATACATTTAGCACAGAGTACAGCACACCTTCCTCACAATAAAATGAGTTTATGTCCTTCACCTTTTCCTCACACTTCCAATGCCTCTTCAACATCAACATTTCTAACAAATTCCAAAAATATCTCCCAAAAATAACAATCTCAAGCGCTTTCTTCCTCACAATATAGGTAGTCTTTTACGAGCCAAACTTGCTGTCAAATCTCTCATCCACTGGCCAAGATAAGGGGCAGCTCGCAGTCTTCCAACAGAGCAAATACAAGGTCGATCTTCACTTTCTATTAAAAGCACTTTCTCTTATGTTAAAAAAAACATAATCCAGGCATTACATTGTTCTCAAAATGTATTTGCTGAATCAAAATGATATCGTACAAAACCTAAGGCCTAATGCCTAATGTCTACGTTTGATGCACAATGTACTCTGGAAGCATGACAGGTTACACATTTGTCCATTAACCAGACATGTACATGAGTGGTGTTATTGCTTAAAGGTCCTTGCTGTACACAGAGAATCGGTGGGTTTTGCTTGTCAGGTACTGATTTTGTTTCCCAGAAGGGAGAAACAGCAGCAACAGAACATGAGGATTCAGAATCGATTGTGTTGGCTCACTGTGTGCTTCTTTAGCAGTTGGAAGCCAGTGGTGACAAAGAACAGCCTGTAACTTTGGAATGATCACTTCAATGATCGCAGTTAGAAGTTTAGTGCATGTCACACTGTGCGAGATGGGTGTAATAAAGTCTTGGTTGCAATGATATTAATATGAGGCATGTCAGATTGTTCGCTGAATGTGATGTGAATTGTAGAACGATGATTTAAATAGTTTTGTTAAGAAAATGCTTCTCTACAAAGTTTCTTACTTTGCCAGAGTTCCACAAATCTCCCTACTTCCCTTTTTTTTTGCCTTCTTGGTTTTAAGCCGTCGCTATCTTGATTTATTTTAACCACAACTGACACGAGAGGGTGAAGCTAACTGCAACCAAATGGGAAAAATAAATTTTTCTGCGACCAAAATGTTACAATTAACTTCCATGAACTGAAAATACACTGTGAAAGGGTTCAACTTGTAAGACAAAAACTCGGACAACACCAAGACCGGAGAACGCTGAGGTAGCAACCTGTCAATCACAGTAAGCCTGCTCTAAAGCATATTCTGCTTTATGGTCTATTTGACTCTAAATGGACCATCATTTACTAGATGAACATCATGCTGTATTGAAGAAGACTTGAAACTAGAGATCGAGACCATAAACTTATGTTCACAATATTTAATAAATGTAATAAATCAAGTGAGAAGTAGCATAATTTTCTCATAGACATCTATACAATCAGAGGAGTCGCCCCTGATAGATAGAGAGATAATTTATTATTATTAATTTGTTTGCTACAGCAGCATTATGATACAGGTAAAGCAATCAAAGTCACAGAGTAAAACATTTTAAATATAAAAATGCACAATATATGCAATGAAATATAATATTAAATAAACTAACTAAACAGCAGTGCAAAGATTTAACCAAACCAAACAAACAACAACAGTAACAGTGTTACAGTCGTGTGAATGATCTGGCCAGAGGTAAGTTATTGTAAAGTCTTATTGCAGATGGCAGGAATGTTCTCCTGTATCTGTCCTTGTGACAGCGGAGCTGGATGAGTCTGTTGGAGAAAGTGCTCCACTGTCCCTGCAGTAGATGGTGGAGAGGGTGGTCCGGGTTATCCAATATGGATAATCATTTCTTCAGTGTCCTCCTCTCCACCACCTTTTCCAGAGTTTCCAGTTTGCAGCCAATGATGGAGCCGGCCTTCTTAACCAGTTTGTTAAGTCTGTTGGTGTCTCCGGCTCCAATGCTGCTCCCCCAGTAGACTACAGAGAAGTACAGTGCACTGCAGATGTTGGTCTTCCAGTTCAGTCTGCTGTCGATGGAGACACCCAGGTACTTGTACTCCTCCACCATGTCCACATCGTCTCCCAGAACTCTGAGCGGTTGTGGAGCTGTCGTCTTCCTCCTGAAGTCGACCACCATCTCTCTGGTCTTGGCCAGTTCAGTAGCAGGTGACTTCTACCGGCCCACTCCACAAAGTCATCCACTACTGCCCTGCACTCCTCCCGTCCGTCCCTTATACGGCCAAAGATTTTGCCACATCGCCCTCAGGAGTGTGAACCCCAGACAGCCTAAACTCGCACATTAAAGGGGCTTCAACAGTTATTGATGCCAAAACCAAAAGGCTATAGAAGATTAGCTGTGTTGAGTAAAATGTGATTAAATGTAGGAAATGACTAAAAAGCTAATTATTTGATGGATGCATGCATTTACTCCTCCAACATGACTTGCTGACTCAACCCTCACCAAAGTAATAGTGTGTGCACTGGGCTATTTGCAGAGAACAGTTGCTCGAGGAGAGTACACCCTTACTTCTTTGTGTAGCGGGGGGAAGTGCAGAGCTTCCTCAGCTCTGCCTCACACTGAGCCTGCCACCCATCACTGTCTGATCAGAGCAAACTCGTAGGAGAACATTGTTGAACCAGCGCTGTTAGATAGTGGAGATCTGACTACCTTGCCCTCCCTCCCTTACTCACTCCCTCATCCATTTTCTGACGCATGTAGCCCTCCCACGTCATCCAACTCAAAGCCCGCTGCCAGGCTCCCTCCACTGCCTATTATAACCTCCATGGAGGGGCTCCCAGCAGGCTTCCTTCAACTGATAATATGTGTGTAGGGGAGACAGTAAGACTGGCAGAGAGTCAAAGAGAATGAGGCAGCAATATTAGTTGGTGCTGCTCCTCTTTTAAACCCCATTAAATAAGAAATTGATGCTTGATTCGCCAGTTAAAATAGTTCATTTAAGTCTCCTCGGTAGGTGCAGTTAATTAACAGGCTTCCTCTACAAAATAATTGCTGAAGTCATCATGATACTGTGTTCACTTGTGCCACATAATCGTTTTGGTTAGGGCAAAAAAAGAAAGTGTCAGTGATGTTAAGTATGGTTTCTAATTTATCTAATGTGGCACTGATCTTTTCCTGAGACTTTTATTAGACTGTTAATAGTGTGTAACATTAACATGGCATTTATAGCAAACCATTTGGACCTCCATGACAAGCTTTAGGCCATTTAACACATTTAACAGCCAGGGAACTAATTGTGTTAAACCTCTGCTGGAAAAAGGAAGAATAGATTGTGCTGACAGAAACTGTCCAAAACCCGGCAAGCAGAGTTACAGCCAGAGGACTTCATAATAATAAAGAGGCAGGGAAGATATATACTGTATATATATATATATATATATCTCAAAATAATACATTGACAGTCACAGTCACACAAATTGAGGATGAACTTGATTATTGGTCCTTTCCATGATAAGGATAGGAACATAAAAAGGAAATCCATTTAAACCTCTATATTACTAATTCATTAACAATTAAGGAGGAAAACCCTTTAAAACAATAATAATAATAATAATAATAATAATAATAATAATAATAATAATGAATTTATTTTGTGTAGCACTATAAAAAGGTACTCAAAGGCACTTTACATCGTAAAGTCATCGTGTGTGACCCCCAAAGTCCGGTATTTGGACCGGGTGAGAGGGTTGAGGAGGTTGGCTTCGGGTGGGAGTGTGTGGGTGCAGGAGGTCGGATGCTATTGCAGTAGTTGAATTGTGAGGGGATTAAGGCATTGATGAGTGTTTCAGCGGGCGGGGGGGGGGGGACAAAAAAGGAATGTATTATAATTGCACTTACCCTAATTAGAATCACATTTAGTTGTCTCGACCTGACGCTTTACTATACTAATATTGTATCTGCATCACTGGAGCACCCCAGGGCTGTGTACTAAGTCCACTGGTGTTTATCTTCCTGACCCACGACTGCATTGAGGGTAATCACACCACAGTCACATCACTTTTTTAAGAAGGCTCGACAACAGTCCAAATGAGGATAGAAAGAGCTGGTCCGTGCATATCCATCTTGTACGGGTAGAGTCCATAATGACCAGTTGCATCACTGTAAGGTATGGGAGTTGTGCAGCCACGGACAGGAAAGCCCTGAAGTGGATGATCCAAAGGGCCCCCAACACATCACTGGGACCAGTTTTCCCCATTATCTCTGACCTATATCAAGCTGGCTGCAGCTTAAGGGAACCCACGCACCCCTCCCACAGACTGTCAGACCTCTTACCTTCTGGCAGAAGGCTGTGGAGCGTCTGGGCCAACACAACAAGCAAAAACTGCTTCATTCTAGTTAGGTTTAACTCCAGATAATTGAAAGTAATGTAAGGTTATAAATGACTTAAGCTTTTGTGAGATATATCTTCACCTTTTGTTGACTGAGACGGCAGAAACTGTTTTGGTGGCAGCCAAATAAATGTTAACCTGTAACAACATTTTTTAAAATACAGAATGGTTTCACTCCTGGGGCGTCTGATACAGACATTCAATCAGTGGCCCTTGGTGTCGTGATACCGACGCACTGAGCCACCCTTTAACATTTGTATGAGATGCACCATCTGTATCATTATTAGATAATCACAGCAACTGACATCGTATAAAGAGCGAGATGGGGCTAGTGTAACCACCAACTGTCGATCAGCGGAATAGCATTGGGAGTTGCCAACGTCTATAGTTATTAAGATGAGGTCCTGTGCTTTCGTGCTCACTGTACTCTCTGTAATTTGGCAGAGAGTAAACCTAAACTGAGTCACTGATTCCTCACAGAAGTCTTAAAAATATGATGTATGGGTGGATGTATGGGTGGACGTAAACTTGGTTAAACAATGGCTTTCTGTAAGTGAAGGCAAAGAACCCTCTATCCAATTACAAATAGATCAAAGCCTAAAAAAGTATTATGCCTTTTCCTAAACACTTTACCAACACAACACGTATACAATAGCATAAAAAGAGTACATCAAAAGATTGTTTTAATGGATCAAGCCATAGATGCAAAATGAACAGGTGTTATGTTAGGTGCTACACCAACCTTTGTATCTACCACTACAGCACTACAACTACTCACTGTATTTATGTGAAAATGAAAGTCTATATTTATCCTCAGACTCTACTCTGAGTTCGGAATAATGTGAACTATATTTCCTCCAGTCATCCACTGATTCATGGCATTTTTGGCATCAACAATGGTTTGGAGTTGCTTTTCATTCGATCCAAGGTACATCCTGGGGCTTGCCAAACAGAGAGCCGTCATGTCCTTGAAAGTGGCTGCTTGAGCTGAAGACATAATCTTGTTGCCATGGTGCTGAGGAAGAATCCTGCTTTGTACATGACGGAGATAAAGAAAAAAAAAGAAATCTGAATCATGTTCGTTTCTTTTATTTATTTATTTATTTACATCTGTGAGCATATTTCATGTTAGTTTTTTATTCTTTCTGGTTGTGTGAGTTACCAAGTGTGGATGAGCTGGGGCCAACAGAATGTAGGATGAGTGGCACGACAGGTGTGTGCACAAGTTATCAAGAAAGCGTTTCGATCCACACCCCCTGATCACTTTGATCGCGGCTACCTCGGTGTTGCTTCGCTGCTCTGGACTATATGTGATCCCGCCTCAACCAACCATCCCAAATTAGCTACTGGGGGTAATCAGATGGGGCCACCTCACAGCTCTGAGCAGAACACTACAGGTACAATAATATTAGCCCATTTTTCTCTCTGATTAAGCCGTGTTTGGCTGATTGGTTCTGCATGGATGCACAATAACTGCACATGCCGCTTTGCTAAAATTGATAGGAGGGGAGGGGGGGTAACTGTATTAATTACGGACTGGTAAATCTCCAGAAAGAGCAGGGATTGTTTTGAAGCCTAGGAGGAATGGAGAGAGTGCAGCATCACTCCCCCGAGCCTCGTGGCCACTTAGAGACTTGTACACTACAATGCTGTAATATTAATATTGTGATAATGAATGGATATCTGTCAATATTCTGACACAGAGAGTCAGTACATGACAGACTTGAGTGCTACATTGGCATGACAGTTTCATGGGTCAACGTTTGTCACTTCCCTTATCGTAATCAAGCGGGTCGATGGAGAGATTAGATCAAGACAGGCTCAATTTAGACTTTACAACCGATTTAAAGTTCTCTAACTCACTGTGACGTTAACATAAAGTCTCTAATTCATTCTTACTTCATTAATGACAGCCTGCATACATGTTTGGCTGCCTTTAGTCTGTGCTTTAGATATTGAATGTGGAATTATTTTTGGAGATCTCTTATAAAAGTTATGCAAATGCATTCACCTGCATCAGCATGATTGGATGTAACCGGTCAGCTGGTAGCCAATCGTGCGATGAATGAGCCATTAATTGTAATGCATGATGAACTGAACTTAATGCTTCATCCACACTTTTGTCAAAGCATAGGAGAGCACATTTTCATTGCCAAAATTGTTGTTCGGCTCATTTTCTGCCACCAGTGTTGCATGAAAGCAGGGTGGTATAAGCATGCTAACTAGCCAGCTGCTAAATGAGTTATATTTGACAGCTTCATCCTTGCCTGACACTCTTATCTAGCTACAGTCTTGTCTGTTGTCTGACTCAGACATTGCTGGTGTTATTGAATAAACATTATTGGGTTTTGCATAGACTTACACAGGAACAAAAGAGTTTTAAACAAACCTTTCCAGAAAGCACATTGCAGCCATTTATTTTGTATGATCCCTTCTGATATAAGCTAAACAAAAATGCGTTCTGTGAGTTTTTTAATACAGGTGCTGATTCAGTTCATTTTGATTGAACCCTATGGTAATTTGAGTAATAGAAGTTTGCATGATATTGTAAGGTCTTCCTTTTACTTTGTACATCAACTTATACCAATGTTAAAACAAAGCAAAATGCCAAAAACTCGTATCTGCTATTATACAGCATATTAAGTGCATGTAAGGTGTGGTTTGGCATGTCAAATATATATATAGATATAATGTAGAGAAAAAGCTTACTATTTTTCAATACTGAACAGACACAGGCATTCCTGTTCCCTCACAGAATGTCCTGTCAGTCAGGAAGAGTGTTTCTAAGGGTCCTGACACATCAAACCCAACTCTAAGAACTAGATGCTGGCCTACTGATCAAATCATTTGTGTCACCCCACGTCTCCTGTCAAGCGTTACCAACGAACGCACAGCAAAGGAGTTAGCTGATGGCTTACATGCTCGTATGATATTTGCCTGTGAGAGGAATGTATTTGTGATTCAAAGAACATTGTGAAAAGACAAAAAAAAAAAGAAATTCCACCATGAATCTGCATTGAATTGACTATAAGCTGGTAATACATATTTAGATGATGTCGGATGAAAGGGTCTGCCTCGCTTTGCTCTCCGGTAAGAGCCGGCTGTTGTTTTCAGGGCCAAACCAACTTTGAATTGGTCAACATCTTGCCAAGGGGCTCACATAATAATCATATTTAAGGTTAATATTTGACTCAATATTAGATGCAGTATGTGAGATGTAATGACAACTCATTTTTGTGTTGGCAACAAAACATAACATTAATTTAACTAGAATTCGTCCTGCCCTAATGGGACCCTCATATGGTTAACTTTTGCTATACTGTCACACCGGTGACAGGAGCCCCAATGATCGACATGACGTCCCCAGGCTGCTTAGCTTGGTAAATCCCAAGGTAAAATCTCACCTCGGGCCCTAATAGTCTGCCCGGTTTGAGTCTGACCACCATAGTTTTTAGCCACACTCAATGTTGTGCCATCCGTCTACTAATTTCGCCCAGACTGAAATATCTCAACTACTGGATGGATGGCTTTGACAATTTATGTGGTGAATTATGGTTCCCTGAGGATTAGTTGAAATAACTTTGGTGATGCCTTAAGTCTTCATCTAGAACTGTCATAACTCAGCAACTCACACCAAAACAATCTAGATTTTTAAAAAGGTAAGAGGAAATTTTTGGGGGATTTTGGTGTGAACTGCCTCTTTAAGTATTTTTTATGATCTGTAAAGTGTACTGGATTTTTACAGTTTGGATAATATATTAACAGTTAACCTTCATTGTTTTTGTTTCCCAAGTTCAGCTAACCTCCCTCAACATCCCTACTTTTGTCAATATATATATTTATAAAAAAATTCCAATACCTGTGTGTGTGTGTATATACAGTATGTATATATATATATATATATATTTATATATATATATGTATATATATATATATACATATATACGTATATACACACATATATACGTATATACACACATATATACGTATATACATATATACGTATATACGTATACATATATACGTATACATATATATGTATACATATATACGTATACATATATATGTATACATATATATGTATACATATATATGTATATATATATATACATATATACATATATACATATATA
>NW_022280034.1:15791968-15793202 GCF_004355925.1 Anarrhichthys ocellatus
GTGTGAAAAAGTGATTGCCCCCTAAACCTAATAACTGGTTGGGCCACCCTTAGCAGCAACAACTGCAATCAAGCGTTTGCGATAACTGGCAATGAGTCTTTTACAGCGCTGTAGAGGAATTTTGGCCCACTCATCTTTGCAGAATTGTTGTAATTCAGCCACATTGGAGGGTTTTCGAGCATGAACCGCCTTTTTAAGGTCATGCCACAGCATCTCAATCGGATTCAGGTCGGGACTTTGACTAGGCCACTCCAAAGTCTTCATTTTGTTTTTCTTAAGCCATTCAGAGGTGGACTTGCTGGTGTGTTTTGGATCATTGTCCTGCTGCAGAACCCAAGTGCGCTTCAGCTTGAGGTCACGAACAGATGGCCGGACATTCTCCTTCAGGATTTTTTGGTAGACAGCAGAATTCATGGTTCCATTTACCACAGCAAGTCTTCCAGGTCCTGAAGCAGCAAAACAGCCCCAGACCATCACACTACCACCACCATATTTTACTGTTGGTATGATGTTCCTTTTCTGAAATGCCGTGTTACTTTTACGCCAGATGTAATGGGACATACACCTTCCAAAAAGTTCAACTTTTGTCTCGTCAGTCCACAGAGTATTTTCCCAAAAGTCTTGGGGATCATCAAGATGTTTTCTGGCAAAACTGAGACGAGCCTTTATGTTCTTTTTGCTCAGCAGTGGTTTTCGTCTTGGAACTCTGCCATGCAGGCCATTTTTGCCCAGTCTCTTTCTTATGGTGGAGTCATGAACACTGACCTTAATTGAGGCAAGTGAGGCCTGCAGTTCTTTGGATGTTGTTCTGGGGTCTTTTGTGACCTCTTGGATGAGTCGTCGCTGCGCTCTTGGGGTAATTTTGGTCGGCCGGCCACTCCTGGGAAGGTTCACCACTGTTCCATGTTTTCGCCATTTGTGGATAATGGCTCTCACTGTGGTTCGCTGGAGTCCCAAAGCTTTAGAAATGGCTTTGTAACCTTTTCCAGACTGATAGATCTCAATTACTTTGTTTCTCATTTGTTCCTGAATTTCTTTGGATCGCAGCATGATGTCTAGCTTTTGAGGATCTTTTGGTCTACCTCACTTTGTCAGGCAGGTCCTATTTAAGTGATTTCTTGATTGAGAACAGGTGTGGCAGTAATCAGGCCTGGGTGTGGCTAGAGAAATTGAACTCAGCTTTCCAAAGATGTGATAAACCACAGTTAATTTATGTTTTAACAGGGGGGGGGGG